>NC_142929.1:84907468-85138325 GCF_046866305.1 Octopus bimaculoides
ACACGACTGTGTCCTGTTTGCCAAGGGAAGTTATCCCTTGGCAAACAGGACACAGTCGTGTGTCGATAAGCCAGCTGGAGGAGATGTCCTCCTGGGGCTAAAAGCAACAGTAACATCCACCCCTAGGGGTCAGCCACACTTAAGTGGCAATATACTACACTTTATCGTGCAGTTACTGTTAATACTTCATTTAGAGAATTAACATTGCTATATATATATATATATATATATATATATATGTATATATATATGTATGTGTCTGTGTATGTATCTGTATGTGTGTGTATGTGTATGTATATATGTATGTATGTGTATGGGTATGTGTGCATGTGTATGTGTGTGTATGTACATGTATTTGTGTGTATGTGTATATATATATAAATATATATATATATATGTATATATATATATATATATATATATATATATATATATGTGTATGTATATATATATATATGTATGTATATGGGGACAAGTACACATGTGTATATTTGTATATGCGTGGGTACGTATGTGCATATGTATAAATGTGGACGTATGAGTGTGTATATATATATGTGTGTGTGTATATATATATATATATATGTATACATATGTATATACAGGTGCACATGTGTATGTATGTGTATATACATATATATATGTATATGTGTGTGTGTGTATCAGTATGCATGTATATGTGTGTGTATGTGTATTTATGTATGCATGTACGCTCTTACACATTGATTGGTATGTGTTGTGCAACCCACTATCCGGCAGCGTCCAATTCTCTAACGATTTTTTTCAAATGAATCAAGTCATAACCTTATCCATCTATTGTTTTCATAATCGGTCATAATGTCTTACGTTTAAGATGATTCCCATGCTTTCCCTGATGAGAAGGTTACAATTTTAATATCAAAGATCCCTATGGATCACACAGGTTGTAATCCTTTGAAACATATGTAGGAATAAAGTATGCAATTATAACATGCGTTTTCTCCAATCCTTAAATTCTTATATATATATCTATATATATAAAAATGAGAATGTGTGTCTGTCTGTCTGTCTGTGTGAATCCCTAAAACTCGAGAACTACGCAACCAATTTCATTCAAATTTTACACATGCCTTACTTAGGGTTTCAGTTGTGTTTTAGTCAAAAAAAATTATTAACTTCTTGCAGAGTTCGAGCACACGGCAACATAATATCTCCTCCACTATTTAAGTATTACGTGTCAAAAGTGAAACAAAAACACACATGTCAAATACTTTCACTTTAAAAATGAAACTATTCCACTAACTGAAACAATCACATTTCGATACTGTAGTGACAGATACTTTCACAGAGAGAGAAAGAGAGAGACAGAAAGAGAGAGAGAGAAAAAGAGAGAGAGAGAGAGATGTATATGTATACATATAGATGTACACGTATATGTATATATATATAGATCTATACATACATGTATATGTATACATATGTGTAGATGTATATATATATATAGATGTACATGTAATATGTACACATATATACATATATACATGCATACAGATATCTATACATATATACACCCATCACACACACATACACATGCACACAAACACACACATTAGTCATTTGTTTTCTTATCCAAAACTACGTCAAAAGTACTGAATGGATCTTTCTGAAATTTGGAAATTATATTCTTTGCATAACGGCCATAACTCCCATGAAAATTCATATATTTTTGATGTTGATGAAATTTTAACCCAAACATAACAGATGAGCATTATTTAGAAAATGATGTCACACGTTATCGAGGCTACCATTCTTTCTGGATGTGTAAAAGGGGATGACGTCTTTATTCCAAGAATTCCTCTTACTCCATCAGGAGCAGACATTCCTTTTACATTCAGAAGACTACAATTCCCCCTTCGTGTGACTTTTGCCATGTCCATAAACAAATATCAGGGTCAAACACTGTCTGTAGCTGGTCTTCTCTTGGAAGAGCCCTGCTTCTCACATGAACAACTGTATGTTGGCTGCTCAAGAGTGGGCAGCAACAAAAAACCTATTTGTATATGCTCCACAAGGGAAAACAAGGAACATAGTTTACAATGAGGTGTTATAATCACAACAGCAAGAAAGTATGTACATGATCACCTTCTTTTACGAAACTTCATTGACTTTCATATATTTATATTGATATACATATATATACATGTGTTTGGGTGCATGTGTGTATATACATCTCTATATATAAAGATGATGCGTAGTCTAGACGGCGTTTTTAGATTTCATTATTCTCTTTAACCCGGGCAACGCTGGGTATTTCTGCTAGTATATATATATATATATATATGTATGTATGTATGTATATAATTGTTAAAGAGGACAACAAATGTTAAGGCAAGGCAAACATCTCAAATCATATACATTATTATTATCGAAAAAAAATTCAAAGTCTTAGAGGTGGGATATACTGTCATCAGAGACAAAAACAGAAAATGAGAAGGGTATAGATTAATGAAATGACAACATAGAGGACAGGAGTAAAGGAATAAGGATATGAAGAAAGAGAAGAAAAAAGAAGCATAAAAGTTCACAGTTCAACTTTCCAATCTTGTAGAAAGAAGTCTACAAGTCCTTAGGTGCAATACCGTGTAAATCCATGTGGGTTAAAGTTCTGATAGTGTAAATATCCAGAAAAAAGATGTGAACATATCAATGTTCAATAACAGAATGGTAGCAGAGGTGGCTATTAAGTGGTAAAAAGAAAGAAAAGTAAATAAATAGGAGAGGTAGATAGAGTGAGGGAAGAAGTTAAGGATTGGCATTAAGGATAAAGTAAGGTATATAAAAATATAGTGTCTAAGAATATAGTGTACAAAGATAGCCAAGAAGATAAGAGAGGATGAGGAAGTAAAGGAAGATAACATAAAAAAAAACAAAATAAAAAAAATAGAACAAAATGAAAGGAATTTAAAGAGAATAGTAGGTGTCAGTAGCATTCTTCTAGTCTATAGGAGTTGGGGTGGAAATCTAGTAGTAAATAGTTGTGTCTGTTTGGACCAAGAAAAACAGACTACAATTTCTAAGTGTCTGAGGCAGGTAGTGCATGAAGACATTCAGTATTTCTCATACAAGATGAGAAACGGGCCAATTTTTATCTCAAGCCATCAAGGACAAGAGGAAAGAATGTGCTACAAAGCTTTTGAACAAACTCAACCGAACATGTTTTGGTTTTTCTCAGATGCAAATAATTTCTGCCAGGATTAGATGGTGAACACAGAACAGAACAACTGTTGGCTTGCCATGTCCCCAAAACATGTACTGAGAGTGATAAAAATCAAACATCCAGTCAACATCATGGTATTTGGAGTGATCACTAGTGATGGCAACATTATTCCTCCATTCATTTTCCCACACAGCCTCAGATTCAGCAAAGAGGCCTACATCAAATGCCTAGTGGAGGTAGTGCTGCCCTGCGTCAAGTGGGTGGCTGCTGGAAGACCCTATGTCTGGCAACAGGACTCTGCACCATGCCATACAAGCAGGAGAATCCAATCATGGCTGTCAGACAATTTCTGCGACTACATCATCTCTAACATCTGGAAACCTAACTCCCCAGACTGCAAACCCTTGATTATTATGTGTTGGGTACAGTAGAGTGACAGACCAACAAAACTCCTTGTAATGCCAAAGAAGAACTGAACACAAGGATTATGGCAGCATTCACCAACTTAAACAAAAAGGCCATCCAGAAGAGTTGCAGGAGATTACGAAATCATCTGGAGGTTGTGGTTGAAGCCAATAGTGATTTTATTGAATACATTCACTCTTTAGCATTTCAAGATATTTTAAAGTAATTTTGGTAAACATATCTGTTAAAATGAGATGTCAGTGTTAATTTCATTTTTCTGTAACTTAGACGACAATTTACCCATCGTGCTGTGTGTGTATATATATATATATATATATATATATATATATATATATATGTGTGTGTGTGTGTGTGTGTGTATAAATATATATATATATATATATATACATATATATTTACAGTTTTCTTGTACCTACCTAATAATAAACTAAACATATTATTCCTTCTATCTTCCAGCCTTTAATTAATCAAATATTTTACTTTGTTTTTTTCCCTTCTTGGTAGAATGCTTTAATACTTTTAGTTATAAATTCACTTGACTTATTATTTAGCATAGTATTTTGACTTCACACCCCTCTAAGACTATAATCTGCACATTTTCTATCTAGCCCAATTTACTTGTTCATTTAATAACTTATTTATTACCCCCCCCCCTGACTTTCTATTAATTTTCATTTTTGGTTCTATCTCTACCTATAGAGTGGAGGGCAGTGGTTAGGGCAGCGGACTCGTGGTCATAGGATTGCGGTTTCGATTCCCAAACCTGGCGTTGTCAGTGTTTATTGAGCGAAAACACCTAAAGCTCCATCAAGCTCCGGCAGGGGATGGTGGCGAACCCTGCTGTACTCTTTCACCACAACTTTCTCTCACTCTTACTTCCTGTTTCTGCTGTGCCTGTAATTCAAAGGGTCAGCCTTGTCACTGTATCACGCTGAATATCCCTGAGAACTACATTAAGGGTACACGTGTCTGTGGAGTGCTCAGCCACTTGCATGTTAATTTCACGAGCAGGCTGTTCCGTTGATCGGATCAACTGGAACCCTCGACGTTGTAAGCGACGGAGTGCCAACAACTACCTATATATACATACTATATTTACAATGTACTTTTACCTATCTCCTAGCAAGCATAATAATTCTTCGGTATTTCCCTCTCTTTAAACGTATTGCTATTTCACGTACAATAATTTTTACGTTTTTTCTTTATCTATTTACATGAATGTTTACATTCACTAGGACTCATTTTTTGTATGTCCCTAATTTAGATTGGTCCTATTTCTTCATTAGCTCTTCACCTCTAAATTAAATTAATTGTACTATATGAACGAAACCTGTAGCTATTTTCTAACTCGCTATAAATAACACTTATTCATTCCTACCTGGTTTCACTTTGGTATGTCCCTAATTTAGATTATTCCCATCTATTCTTTAGCTCTTCATCTCTATATCAATACCTACTTCCAGTTTTGAGGGTTTTATATTTAACTATTTAAATAATTTTATCAATAAGTTTTAATTTAACTTGTTGAATTGACCCATACATATTTCAGCCCATATTATTAATTTTATTAGCATATTTTTATTCCCTTTAATTCTTATTTATTTATTTATGTTAGATACTATATCTTCTTACCTGAACCTCTTAACATATTTACATCCAATAGGGAAAGCTGTATGTCTGAAATCTTAAAATTTTTGTCAAATAGTCCTTTATCTTTATTTGTCTAGCTCAATAATAAATTTTTAAGAGGTGAAAGGTAATATTTTAAAAGTTTTTATTCATTTATTTTTTTTCTCTATTTTCACACTTTACTATTTTGTTTTATTTTACTTTAGTCTTGTTTTTATTTTATAATTTTTATGAACCCTAACATTAAATTAATATTCTTATTAGTCTTTTAAACCGTTTGATATTTATAAGAAGTAATAGATTACCTGGAATGTTCTCCACCTTAATCAAATATTAATAATAACTATACACACTTGAATTAAACTCTACATACTCTTTACTCTTTTACTCTACATACTAATTTTCTATTGATTTAATATGGATAGACATAATATCATAATATGACATTTTTACCAATTATATCTACTTGAGTTTTTTTATGCTTAACACTCTAAATGAATGTATTGTTCTATTCGTACTTTACAACTCCAGTATACACAACCTTACCCCACTTTTAAGGTCTATACCTTGATTTATACTATGTTCTTTATATTTAAATTTTATCAGTTAATGGTTTGCAGCCATTTACTCAACATGCAGGAATTGAACACCTATTTTGTATACCTTAAACTCCCTCTGAAGAGATTCAACAGTCGAATAATTTTTAATTTAATTAATTAATTTTCTGAAGGGCTGGAATTGAAACAGCTGTAAAGGGTGTTTGTCAATTTTTTAATTAATAAGTGATAATTTATCAATTACCTCTCTATTTTCTCATCTCAATATAATAAATAAATATATATAAACCACAGTTTATATAGTTACCTTGCAGTTGAGTATTATCTGTAATGTTCAACATTCGCTGTAGAGGTAACTAACCAGCACTTTCATAGGATTTTGCTATCCCTTTATGAGGTTTGTAAGCTTTATTTGTGCTTTATATATATATATATATATATATATATATATATATATATATATATATATATATATATATATATATATATACACACACACACACACATACATAGGCACAGTCATGGCTGTGTGATAAGAAGCTTGCCTCCTAACCACATGGTTCCGGGCTCAGTCCCAGTATGTGGCACCATCAGCAAGTGTTTTCTTCTATAGCCTTGGGGCGACCAAAGTCTTGTGAATGGATTTGATAGATAGAAACTGAAAGAAGCCTATTATATATATACATATATATATATGTATGTATGTGCTTGTGTGTCTATATTTGTACTCCCAACATCGCTTGACAACCGATGTTGGTGTGTTTATGTTCCCATAACTTAAGGGTTTGTCAAAAGGGAGTGCTCCAGCATAGTTGCAGTCTTTACTGGTTTCAGCCCAAAGCTAAGGTCATGCTGGTGCACCACATGTAGTTACTCAGTGTTGTTTCCAGTATTGTTTTTGGTGAAGTAGTGATTTGGAAGGAGCTGCTCTTCTTTGCATCTCCTACTGCGATGTGGGTTCATCTGGTTTCTCAGATAGAAACTTGTCCAAACGTTCCTTGAAAACTTCCACATCAATACCGTGTAAATCTCTAAGGTTGCCTGGCAGGATGTTGAATGATTGCAGGCTCTTGAAACCAAGACTAATGCAGTACTGTGTCCTTATTTTAGACAGGCAAGACGAGACTTTTGATATGATGCAGTGCCGGCCAGTTCGAGGATTGGTATAGTTGTCAATTCCAAAATTGGGAATCAAATCCTCCAAGAGCTTCCAAATATATATCACTGCCTATCTCTCTCATCTTCTCTCTAGGGAGTAGAGACTCAGCTCCTTTAGCCTCTCCCAGTAGCCCATCTTTTGCATCGAGTCAATCTTATTTGTGTATTGGCTCTGGATTTCTTTGAGTTCCACAGTTTGTTTCACACTCTCTGAAGACCATAGTTAGGAGCAGTAGTTCAAGTGGTTGAGAACAAAAGTCCTTCATAGGAGTAGCAGAGCCTCGCTTTTCCTGGTTCTGAATGTCCTCTGAATCCATCCAGTCACTCATGTGCACAGTGATAACATCTTGGAAATATGCACATGGAATGTTGCATCATTGCTCATGTGAACCCCCAGGTCACGCACCAATTCTGACTCTGGAATCGTATTGCCTTCTGGTCCAGTGTATTTTGATTTCAGCCTAGTGTTGGGCTGATAGTGGAGTGTCTGAAATTTCATCACATTGAACTGCATGTTATTCTTGTTAGCCCTTTTGTATATTTCATTCAGATATTTCTGCAGTTTTATGATGTCCTCTGGGTTCCTTACTGCTTGCAATACTTTTGTGTTGTCAGCACAACAACTGGTCAGATTGGCTGACTCTACTGCAGAGAGCATGTCTGAGAGGGCCACCACAAATAGTTGTAGTCCCAGTACAGTTCCCTGTGGGATTCCGCTGAGAATTGATGTCTTTTCCGAGTGAGCACCATTGGCTACAACTGCCGGACTCTTACTCTTCAGAAAATCATGCAACCACTCTCCCAGTTTCCCAGTAATATCAAGGTTTTGCAGCTTGTGCATATCATGCCATGATCAATCTTGTCAAAGGCCTTGGCAAAGTCGAGGTATATCACATCTACAGCTGTTGTTTCACTACCCAGTCAAAGTGCAGTAGCAGCTGCGTGAGGCAGCTCCTCTTTGGACAGAAGCCATGTTGGGTGTTTGTGAGAAGGTTGTTTTCTTCTCGGAACGTGATCAGCCTTTTCTGAAGTGTTCCATTGTCTTGCTAACATGTAAGGTCAAAGAGATGGGCCTGTTGTTTTTAACATCTGCTCTTCTCCCTCCTTTATGGACAGGGCATATTATACTTGCTTTTAGCATGTTGGGAAATTTACCACATACAAGGCAACTCTATGAGGGTATCTGCAGTGGCTTTGCAAGAGCCTGTTGCTAAGTTTGATCTCATCTCATCAATGGCCAATATTACATCCTCTTCTGTTATGTTGATGTAATCAATGGTTGCCTCTTTTTCGAATAGATACGTTACATCGAAAAACTCCTGAGGCTTGTTTATTTGCATATTTTCCAGTAGAGAAGTGAAAACGCTTTGGAATTGTTTATTTAGTGCTTCACTTATCTTCCCCGGGTCTGCAGTTACCAAATAGTGGCCTCGTCTTATAGCATACTGAAGCAGACTCCTTTGCCAACGTGTAGAAGGCTATATTTTCGACTACCCAGGTTTCTCTTCCTTTTTCATGGAAGATTTTGAGTTTATTTTCAATCTCGAAGAGTTCCTCTGTCAGGTGGGATTTCACACTGTCATTGAGGTGTTTGTTTAAATGATTCAATAGCTTTATTTTCCACCACATGAATATTCTCCTGTCTCAGGGAATGATATTTTTGTGTGTATTGGCTCTCTTCTCTAGGAAATATTCAATGCATATGGCTCACATTATTGATATAAATTTCTTGAGTTTCATATCTGTCTTGCATAGAGAGGCTTTTAGGCCAGTCCTGCTGGAGTATCTGTCTTTCAAGTAACTTCCAATCAGCTTTATAAAAATTTAGGCTGGTATCCAGCCATCTGTGTGAAGTTTATCATTAGTTAATTACGGACCATACATTGTCAGTTCTATCATGTTATGATCTGAGAATATCGTTGGTGATATATTTACGTTGTGGATAATTTCCACATTGTTTGTAAAACAGAGATCCAGGATATTTTTGTGCCTGGTTAGAGAGTATGATCTGCTCAATGAATAGCATTTCCATAAGATCAAGTAGAGATTATGCTTGATTTCGCTCTTTGTGCATCATTCCTGGGGTTATGTTGCCCTCAGGCAACCTGATGTTGGGGAAGTCGAAGTCACTCATCAAGAAGTACATTGATCCAACTGTATTACTACTTCCTTTATTGCACTGAGGCTTTCCTTGTGTTTTTCATCATGATTTGAGGTATCAGGTGGGTGATATAGTGTGCATATCACTATATCAAGTTGCTTTAGATGAACTGAGTGTCTCACATACGGAGTTCAAGTTCGATATCAAAGTTAATGGTGTGACATTTTTGCGGATCTACATTGCAACTCCACTGTGACTTCTTTTTCTTGTCTGTACGGAAGATAGCATACATTGGTGTGTGCATCTCCATGTCATTCATGTCTGCAGATAGCTGTGTTTCTTTAAGTGCAATGCATATAGCTTGACTGTATGCAGAAAGATTTTTCTGGTGTGCAATTTTGCCTTTGCTGTTGTTCTGTAGCAGGCCTCTTATATTTATTAGTAGAAATGGCATTGGTGTTGGTGGGATGGGTAGCTTGGAAGCAGTGGTGGCCAACCAGGTTCTATCAATTGTGGTGGTCTTGTGTGCAAGGGTATATAGCTCAGCTTTGTCTGTAACCATAACTGTTGCATTATTTCCTGTGCCACACTTGTTGCTCAACCATGGCAGCTTGTACTGCATCTGTATATGACTTCTGTCTGGCTTTCTTTTTTGCAGATTTGTGCTGGGATATAGATTTTTCCAAGTGTGATTGTTTCTTTCATTGGGTGAGTGATGGATTCTGCTCCAGTGCCAGGTGCACAAAGCGGCAGTTTTTCCCATTATCTCCATGCCAGCAGGCACCTGTTTTGTGGAACTTGCAGATAGACCTTTTTCTCTGAGAGGGTTTGATTTGGATTTTTATTTTAGAACCATTTTCACTTGGGTTTTGTCTAGTTTCTTCCTTTTCTACTTTTACATTGCTGCTTTGGGAGGTGTTGGGACTGTGGTTGTTTGCGCTTTTCTAGTTTCCTTCCTTGTTGAGCTTTTTATTTTTGGTGTCAATGTTGCCACTGCTTTCTGTGTGAGGTTTCTCACAGGTAGTGTCATAATTTTTTTCACCACTTTGATGTCCAGTTTTTCCAGGGTAGCCGTACAAGCACATAAGATCAGATGAACTCATTCTTCTTCCGCTTTATTTGTGCCACAGATCTGAAGAAACCATTGCTCTTCAGGGCAGTTGTAACTAAATTATTTGGCAAATTACTTTCTGCGATTTCTCAATCATGTAGGAGCAATCCTATCTCTGTAGACTTCCAATTTCTTGTCATCTTCCTTGTGGTGTGTGGCTGTGGTTGCGTGCAGTTGGTTTTTTAGGGCAAATATAGAAAGAGCAGAGGTGTGATGGGAGAATGAGCACAGGGGAGTGGGAATAAGTTGAGTAGGTGAGGGGGGAATCAAGCTGAGGGAAGGAAGACACCAAAGAGGTGATGGGGAAAATGCCAGGGGATAGACAGGAAAGTTGAGGCAGAGAAGGGGGAACAAAGAGAAGATTGAGAGGGAGACAATATATCTATATTTATATATAAGAGTGGCTGTGTGGTAAGTAGCTTGCTTACCAAACACATGGTTCCGGGTTCATTCTCACTGTGTGGCACCTTGGGCAAGTGTCTTTTACTATAGCCTCGGGCTATATGTGTGTGTGTGTTTGTGTGTCAGTGTTTGTCCCCCCCCCCCCCCCCACCAACATTGCTTGACAACCGATGCTGGTGTGTTTACATCCCCGTAATTTAGCGGTTCGGCAAAAGAGACTGATAGAATAAGTACTAGGCTTCCAAAGAATAAGTCTTGGGGTCGATTTGCTCGACTAAAGGCGGTGCTCCAGCATGGCCACAGTCAAAACGACTGAAACAAGTAAAAGAGAGAAAAAGAGTATATATATGTACACACACACACATATATATGTATATCTATATATAAGTATAGTTAATGAAACAGATCAGAAAAGAAGTACACTCTAAAGGATACAGCAGTAATTATTAAAGCAAAAAGTTAAATTCTGGTCATAAAGTTACCAAAGGTTTCATATCCACAAAAGCTACAGTCTTGTGGACAGCTTGTTAGACTCTATACAAAGACAAAAAAAATTAAACTTTCTACCACGTGGTTGTGAGGAAACACTCGGATATTGAGATTTAATGGCTAATATATAAAAACGTTAATGAGGATGGGTTATCTCTCCTGGACCAGAGGATAAAAATATATACGTACACACATGTACATATATATATATATAGCTATCTACCTATCTATATACACACACACACACATATATTTCATCATCATCATTGAAATGAGTACAGTAATGAATTCCGGGTAGAGGTAGGGGTCCACCAAGGTTCTGTCCTCAGCCCCCTCCTATTTATCATAGTCCTCCAGGCGATCACAGAGGAATTCAAGACAGGATGTCCCTGGGAGCTCCTCTATGCTGATGACCTTGCACTAATTGCGGAGTCACTATCAGAACTAGAGGAAAAGTTTCAGGTGTGGAAGCAAGGACTAGAATCGAAGGGCCTTAGAGTCAACCTAGCTAAAACCAAAATCCTAATAAGTAGGAAGGCAGATAAAACACAAACCCCTTCAGGTAGATGGCCCTGCTCAGTAAGTAGAAATGGAGTAGGTAGTAACTCTATAAGATGTACCCAGTGCAAGCTATGAACACATAAGAGGTGCAGCAATATCAAAGGCAGGTTAACTAGGAAGTTAGTTTTTGTATGTGGCAGATGTTCAGGTGCAATAAACACTGTAAACAAACAGGAAACAACTTCTGTCTCATTCCAGGGAGAAAAGCTAGAGGTAGTTGATAGCTTCCGCTATCTGGGTGACCAAGTTAGTAGTGGGGGTGAGTGCACTGAAAGTGTAGCTGCTAGAATAAGAATAGCTTGGGCAAAGTTCAGAGAGCTCTTACCTCTGCTGGCGACAAAGGGACTCTCACTCAGAGTAAAAGGCAGACTGTATGACGCATGTGTATGAACAGCCATGCTACATGGCAGTGAAACATAGGCTGTGACTGCTGAGGACATGCGTAAGCTCGCAAGGAATGAAGCCAGTATGCTCCGCTGGATGTGTAATGTCAGTGTGCATACCCGACATAGTGTAAGTATCTTGAGAGAAAAGCTGAACATAAGAAGCATCAGTTGTGGTGTGCAAGAGATGCGATTGCGCTGGTATGGACATGTGGTGAGAATGGACGAGGATAGCTGCGTGAAAAAGTGCCACACCCTAACAGTTGAGGGAACGCGTTGAAGAGGTAGGCCCAGGAAGACATGGACTGAGGTGGTGAGGCAAGAACTTCGAACATTTGGCCTCACCGAGGCGATGACTTCTGACTGAGACCTTTGGAAATGTGCTGTGCGTGAGAAGACCCGGCAAGCCAAGTGAGACCTAAATCCAAGGCCTCTGCCAGGGGTGTAGCCAGCCCACTCATGCGTACCTTTCCTACATTGGACACTAAACCCCGCTTGCGAAGACTTGTTGAGGCAAGTGAAATCGAAGTAAATTCGACGACTGGCACCCGTGTCAACGTCGTCTCCTTCATTGGACACGAAACTCAGCTTGCGAAGACTTATTGGGGCAAGCGAATTGCAAAATCGGGATAGCACCTGTGCACAGCGTCGCCTTTCTGGCACTTGTGCCCGTGACATGTGTAAGGATTTTCAAGCAAGATCGTTGCCAGTGCCCCTGGACTGGCTCTTGTGCGGATGGCACATAAAATACACCATTTTGAGCGTGGCCGTTGCCAGTACCCGCCTGACTGGCCTTCGTGCGGGTGACACGTAAAAGCACCCACTACACTCTCTGAGTGGTTGGCGTTAGGAAGGGCATCCAGCTGTAGAAACTCTGCCAAATCAGATTGTTAGCTGGTGTTGCCATCCAGTTTCACCAGTCCTCAGTCAAATCGTCCAACCCATGCTAGCATGGAAAGCGGACGTTAAACGATGATGATGATCATCATCATCATCGTAGTTTAACATCCGCTTTCCATGCTGGCAAGGGTTGGACAATTTGACTGAGAACTGGCAAGCCAGGAGGCTGCACCAAGCTCCAATCTGATTTGGCAAAGTTTTACAGCTGGATGCCCTACCTAACATCAACCACTCTGAGAGTATAGTGGGTGCTTTTATGTGCCACCAACACTGGCACCAGCCACGCTTGAATTGTGCTTTTACATTCCACTGGCACAAGTGCCAGTCATGTGGCACTGGGCATCAACCATGCTTGAATGATGCTTTTTACATGCCAGTCAGGCCACACTGGCATTGGCCACACTTGAATGGTGATTTAATTTCAATCTGCACGGGTACCAGTCAGGCAGCAACGGCATTAGCCACACTTGGATGGTGCCTTTTATATGCCACCTGCACAGGTGCCAGTCAGGCGGCACTGGCATCGGCCATACTTGAATGATGCATTTTACATGCCACTGGCAGAGATGCAAGTCAAGCAGCACTGTCATCGGCCATGACTACAATTTCACTTGGTTCAACAGGTCTTCACAAGCATGAGTCTCATCAAGCACAGCATAGCTCCAAAGGTCTCAGTCACTTGCCATTGCCTCTGTGAGGCCCAACGTTTGAAGGTCGTGCTTCACCACCTCATCCCATGTCTTCCTCGGTCTACATCTACCATAGGTTCCCTCCACTGTTAGGGTGTGACACTTGGTCACACAGCTGTCCTCATCCATATGCATCACATGACATACCAGTGCAGTCATCTCTCTTGCACACCGAATTTGATGCTTCTTAGGTCCAACTTTTCTCTCAGAGTACTTACATGCTGTCATGTATGCACACTGACATTACATATCCAGCGGAGCATACTAGCTTAATTTCTTTCAAGCCTATGCATGTCCTCAGCAATCCAGCCCATGTTTCACTACCGTGTAGCATGGCTTTTCACACACATGCATCATACAGTCTGCATTTTACTCTGAGTGAGGCCCTTTGCTACCCTATGATTTATTAATAATGATAAAATATTTTTTGGCTAATTTCTGAAAGAAAATCGGCATTTTTTTGTATTTGCTGCCGATAAGGTAAACCGCACATGCGCGGTAAATTTTGAAAAATTAAGCATATAAGCATTAGTCATGTTTTCTATGTAGTGCTTCGTGTTTATATGTTAAATCTAGGTTATTCCGCTGAAGATAGCTGACTTTGCAAAATATTTTATTTTGCTAAAATAGCTTGAAACCATGGTACGGAAAATAGATTGGTAAATGTTTTTATTTTTCATTCCCTTTCGAAATTATCCTTAATTGTGGTATAGAGTTTTTGGCTGCTCTTTCTAGCGGGTTAGATGTCCTATTGTAGGCATCTCTGTATTTTAAATGAATAATATATATATATATATAGGTGTGGCTGTGTGATAAGAAGCTTGCTTCCCAACCACATAGTTCTGGGTTCAGTCCCACAGTGTGGCACCTGGAGAAGTGTCTTCTACTACAACCACAGGCTGACGAAAGCCCTGTGTGTGGATTTGGCAGACGGAAATTGAAAGAAGCCGCTTGTGTATATATATGTAAATATCTATGTATGTGTGTCTTTGTGTCTGTTTACCACTACAGCTTGAAAACAGGTGCTGGTGTGTTTACATTTTTGTGACTTAGCTGTTCAGTAAAAGAAACCAATAGAATAAGTACTAGGCTTAAAAAAATATATCCTGGAGTTGATTTGTTTAACTAAAATCATTCAAAGTGGTGCCCCAGCATAGCCATAGTCAAATGACTGAAACAAGTAAAAGGTAAAAGATACAGATATATATATATATATATATATATATTCTTAGCACTAGCAGTGTAAGCACTAGCAGTGTATTCAATGGCCATTGTTACGCAATTTGCTTTTGATGAAGGAGGGTGTTCAACACAGTTGCCCTCTTTTGAGTTTCTTTACTTGGTATAGGTTCATCTGAGAACTTAGACAGCAGAAGTTCAAGGTGTTTCTTAAACATATCTAACCCTACTCCATGAAGATCTCTCAGATGTTTTGTCGGGGCATTAAATAGCTGTGGGCCCTTGAATCGCAAGCTTTTGCAGTACATGATCCTCACTGTAGATAGGATAGCTGGGACCTTCGGAACAGTGTAGTTATGTCCAGTTCAGCGGCTGGTATAGTTCTTGATGCTTAGTTTGATGCCAGCCCCTCCAGGATCTTCCATATGCATATCACTGCTCATCTCTCTTTGCCCGAGGGATTAGAGTCATAACTTTCTCAAGCTCTCCCAGTAGCTCAGCTGTCACACTGATGCAACCATCCTGGTGTAGCACCACTGAACTGTATCAAGGTCTGCTATTAATTTGACGATGCTGGGTGAATACACTTCAGAGTAGTAGTGCAGATGGCTAAGTGGTTCTATATCCGCCATAGAGCCAGCATATTTTCCTGATCCCTTGTTCTGAAGGCTCTTGGAAACTATTCAGCCATTTACTTGCACATTGCCATCATCTTTGTAGAATGAGGCATTGTTACTCATATCAATTCCCAGATCATGCACTGTACTTGACTCTGAGATTGTTGCTCTTTTTGGTCCAATGTGGGCACAAGCTAGCTGACAGTGGAGGGGTTGGAATTCACTTGCATTAAATTGCATATTGTTTTCTTCAGCCCATTTATACATGGCATCTAGGTCTTTCTGTAGAAGATTACCATCGATGTGGTCAAACATCCTGGAAGCAAAGAAGCACTTGACCAACAACTTTCAAGCCGCAAATAATGACATCTCACTGTTGTATGGGCTCTGCAACAATCATAAAGTGATCACTGATCTGGTGATAGGGCCACCAACAAGACCAGTCTGCAGAGCCAACATTGCCAGCAACTATAGGATGTCCTACTTCCTCTCATATGCCCTGTAATCAAATTGTGCCTGGATGTGTGTGGCAGCACAGAAGACCTTTTCAGCAGAATCAATGAATGCAACCACACCTGTAACGTGACAGGATGCATAATAGGCAGTATGGATGTAGTGTCCCTATACCTATCCATAAATACTGATTTTGCTGTGGACAAATGTGCAGAGATGAACAGTAAGAGCAATGTGGAGTTTTGTGATATTGACACAGAGGAACTGGACCTCCTCCTTAGGCTTACATGGGACAAAGAGTACCTAGACAAACATGACCTTAGCTGTTTTTGCTCCAGTAGATCAGTAAGAGGGAGACCCCCTACTGCAACCACATTGGCCAAGAAGACTCTTTGTGAGAGAGAGAATGAGTGAACCAGCACCATGTGGACCCCTGAAAACTATGGTCAGGTGAGAAAAATGGTTGCACATGCAGTAGGTGCAAGTACCAAAATCACTCTAAAGGGCAACATGTTCAAGTTTAATAAGAAGGTATACGCCCAAGAAGACGCAGCCATCAGTGTCAGTATCACTGGTGGTGTGGCTAACCTAGTTATAGTATGGTGGGATAGGAGACGTAAAGAATGATTAGCAGAGAGCTCCATAATCCTAACCATGTACTCCCGCTATGTGGATGATATCACAATAGTAGCAAAAGTAACCCTATAAGATAGTGTCTATGAACTAGAAGCTAGCATCATGGAGAGTATCCAGAAAATAGATAACTTCATCCATCAGAGTATTAAAGTAACAGTAGATTCCCCCAGAAGTACCCTAACTAAAGACTACAAGTTTTAGGCATAGTACTATGGCTAGAAACTCGGAATAATAAGGTCTAGATCCCTCATTCCTCCTATGCCAAACCCATGACCTCTAAATATTTGGTCCACAAGAATGCAGCTATTGCAGACAACATCAAGTTGAATATCCTAATAGTGGACTTGGTAAGAATGATGAGAAATGTGACCTGCAGATGCAATCCAACAGAATTAGAAAGACACATACACTTCATTCACCACATGCAGTTGTCTGGCTACAGCCAAAGGGATAGGATTAGAGTGTACAAAGGAGCCAGGGCTAAGTACAAGACCATCATGGGGAATGATGCAAATGGGGTCTGCCCAGTATAAAGAAGTAAATCCTGGAATAGCATAGAAAGAACCAAGAAGAAGGTAGATAAGGCCAACTCAGGTATGACAACCAAAAATACCAGAGCATCATGTTCATTGATGCTACCTTGAGCAGAAAACTAGCATACCATCTTAAGAAAATCTTAGTTAATATGAATCTATAGATTGAAGCAGTAGAAAGACTAAAGACCTCCATAAAATCCCTGATCTATAGAACATATCCATTTGAAAGGTCCCCATGCAAGGATAACAACTGTATAAAATATAGGATGAATCCACATGTAAACTGTAAGATTAGGAATATTGTGTGGAGCAACGGTGCAAAAACAGGACAATCACATACATTGGGGAGACAGCACGTAACATAGGTAAATGGATAGGTGAACAATAGCAGGAGCTCAAGGAGGAGAAAAGCTCTCATTTCTCAAGGAGAAAAGCTCTACCAATATGCTCAATTAAAACATGAGGGCTCATAGATATTAAGATATTATCAATACATAGAACATACACAACAGATTACAGAAGCCTCAACAGAAGATATGAATGAAATAACCCCCTTTCCACTCCACCACACTATTCAACCTGAGCACTAAAGACAGAATGAGAGAAGAAAAAAATACAGATACAAACAGTATAAAATCATATACATACACACACACACAAGACACATACACATACAAAAGTTGATATGAGGAACAAATAAATGAATAAAAACATAAATAAAAGACATGGGTACAAACAGTGTAGTAAGCAAATCAATTTACATACATATATATCATCATCATCGTTTAACATCTGCCTTCCATGCTAACATGGGTTGGACGATTTAACTGAGGACTGGTGAACCTGATGGCTACACCAGGCTCCAATCTGAGCTGGCAGAGTTTCTACAGCTGGATGCCCTTCCTTACACCAACCACTCCGAGAGTGTAATGGGTGCTCTTATGTGCCACCGGCACGAGGGTCAGCCAGGCAGTACTGGCAACGACCTCACTCAAATGTTTTTTCAGATGCCAGTAAGGCAACGCTGGTAACGATCACACTCAAATCGTGTTATTTACGTGCCACAGGCACGGAAGCCAGACAGCTGCTCTGGCAATGATCACGCTCAGATGGTGCTGTTAGTGCTCCACTGGCACAGGTGTCAAATAATCGAATTTGGTTCAATTACGATCTCTATTTCACTTGCCCCAACAGGTCTTCACAAGCAGAGTTTAGTGTCCAATGAAGGAGAGGTTGGCATGGGTGCCAGTCATCGAATTTGGTTCGATTTTGATTTCAGTTGCCTCAACAGGTCTTCGCAAGCAGAGTTTAGTGTCCAATGAAGGAAAGGTACACATAAGTGGGCTGGCTACACCCCGGGCAGAGGCCATGAATTATGGTCTCACTTGGCTTGCTGGGTCTTCTCACGCACTGCATATTTCCAAAGGTCTCGGTCACTAGTCATTGCCTCAGTGAGGCCTAATGTTCTAAAGTCATGCTTCACCACCTTGTCCTAGGTCTTCCTGGGTCTACCTCTTCCACGGGTTCCCTCAACTACTAGGGTGTGTCACTTTTTCACACAGCTATCCTCATCCATTCACGCCACATGACCATACCAGCGCAATCGTCTCTCTTGCACACCACAATTGATGCTTCTTAGGTCCAACTTTTCTCTCAACTCTATCCGAAAGAGAAGCACACTCTTAAGTTATAGAGCAGTCGAGTAGTTAGATAAAGACAGTTATGGTTGGTCTATGGGGTTACCCAGGTTTTCATATCCATAAAGTGCTTAGCTTTACAGTGCCTCTTCAGACCCTAAGGGCTAGTGACCTACAACCTCTCTTTATGGATGTGAAACCCAGGGTAACCCCAAAACTATCTTTATCTCTCTATCTATCTATCTATATTGGTGAGACCAGTAGGTCGATAAGCATAAAAAACACATGCTCCCACATAAAAAGAGAGCACTTATAAGGAAAATAAAAAATATTAACTGAAAAATCAACTGGCTAAAATATTGCCAGCTGCTGTGCACTCCCTTGACAGATATAGCTTTACTGGAACCAAAACTGCATGAAGACTATGATTGGTAATCAAAGAATTGCAAAAGGAAAGTGGGTCGAGTTCTATATTTAAGAGATGAGGAATTATGTACATTATTTACATTTGACGGATATTTGTCCTCATCTTGTTTGTTGTTAACACAACATTTCAGCTGATATATCCTCCAGCCTTCATCAGGTGTCTTGGGGGAAATTTTGAACCTGGGTTCTCATTCCTAAGGTATTTTTTTGATGTTGTTATTATTATTATTATTATTATTATTATTATTGTTATTATTAAGGTCATTGTCTGGAATCGAACTTGGAATCTTGGGGATAGTAGCTTGCGCTCTTAACCACTACGCCATATGCCCATGTAAATAATGAAAAGTGGGTCATTGAGAAAATAAAAGTCAATCCTAAAGTATTTGCTAAAAAGCATAAGGTCATTGTATTATCTGTTGGGCCTCTGACAGATGAAGATGGCATGCTGCATAATGATGCAGATGTGATCGAGATTCTAGAGAAGCAATACTGACCCACTTTCAGCAATCCCAACATTATTAATCCTGACAGCATTGGTTAAACAAACCTCAAGCACACCCAAACCAACATATCATTTGATGCCTTAGATACCATAGCAGCTATTAACAAAATACAACCAATTTAGCTAGAGTTCTGAACGAGTGCTGTCAATTGGCATTCCCCTTAGCTATTCTTTGGAGGAAATCACTGGATGCTGGCCATATTCCTATCACAATCTATTATTCCAATTTTCAAAAAGGGCAACAAATCACTGGCAGTGAATTACAGACTGATTTCACTTACCTCTCATGTCATCAAATTATTTGAGAGGGCGGTAAGACCACAAGTAAAGAGAACATCACCTTTCAAGTAACTAAAAATAAGTAAAGGTAAGCTTGCCAAAGTTTAATGCAGTTTAAATATGGAGATAAAGATTGTTTAGTTTTAGATATTCATCACGTACAGTGTTTTTAGTCAATTTAATCACAGTGGCAGGTGGACAGTCGAAGTAAATAAATAGACAAAATCATTTCACTTTTATAAAAAGATTAAAAAAGTATGGAAGACACTACATACAAAAAAACTATGTCCATTTAGGTCCATTTACGTGGGAGCTCTGTGAAAAATGTTTAGTGCATGACCATCCGTGGAACATAAGTAATGTGTGTGTAAAGTTTGGTGAAAATCAGTTGAGAATAGTGGAAATGTTTGCATTCAGTGTTCCTAGCCAATTTAATCACCATCGCTGGAGGACAATGGAAATAAATAGACAAAATCCTTTCACTTTTATAAAAAGATTAAAAAAGTAAGGAAGACCCTACATAAAAAAACTATGTCCATTTATGCAGGAGCTCTGGGCAAAATGTTATAGTGCATGACCACCCTTGGAAAATGAGTAATGTGTGTGTAAAGTTTGGTGAAAATCGGTTGAGAATTGCAGAAATGTATGCGTTAGTCATTATACACACACATACTGTGACTTATATATACTAGATATACAGATACAAACATACACACACACGCACTCACACACCTTTGTTCCAGCAGGAGAAATCAATAATAGCATTTTAATTTTAAAGACTAGTTAAAATAAATAACACTATAATCAGTACAATATGTAGCAGTGGGAGTGATCAATTAATGTCTTTTAAATTTTAATAGTTTATACTGTAAAATTATTTTAATGTACTTGAGGGAAAAGAGTGATGCTAATAAAGATCAAATTACTATTTACAGATCAAGTCATTTTCGAGAAACATTTTAACTATAATAGCAGAGGTTAGAATAAATGAAGAAATAAGAAGAGTTTGTATATAAGTTTCTGAAGTCCAAGCAATAAACATAGCACATGAAAGCTGCATTAAAAATATTTAATTAATGCCATTCTGCTAATTCATCATAATCTTTTGTCCACATCATTGATATCAAGCCCCGCTGACAGTTACCTGTGATTACTGTGTCTTCACAACTACAGAAGTACAGGGCCGAATTGCTGACTCAGTTTAAAATATTATTATGCCATCCAGGCAAATTATCTACTACGCAGATGCCTGCTAAGTATCCTACGTAGTACTCAATTTTCTAAGTATCTGATCCCACAAATTGTAGTTGATAAATATTATGGTTAAGAGTACTGGAACATTTCATTAAATTCCTTGTCCATTTATAATATGCATTGGGCCATCCTATAAATAATGCGGTTTTTTCAATTGCATAAACTAAAAGTTGGAGGGGGACAGGATAGATTACCTGCATCAACTTGCTGAAAAAGCAAGCAGTAATTTTACCTTGTACTTATTCTTAGTGCAAGTTTTGAAGAGTGTAGTTTGATTTTAAGTTATTTTTTCAAAGCTATAATCAAAGTGAAAAAGGAGCATATTCGGCATATTTTGCTTTATGAGTTCAGTAAAGGCAACAACGCAATGGAAAGTGCAAGGAATATTAATGCAGTCTATGGGGATTGGACAATAAGCATAAGCCAGTGTCAATGGTGGTTCCAGAAATTTCGAACTAGAAAATACAGCCTAGAAGACAAGATTTGTGAAGCTCAACCAGAACGTCCTGCAAACCCTGGTGGAACAAAATCCCATCGTAACTGTTGAGGAACTAGCAAAGAAGTCATTTAACCATTCATTGACATCTGTGTGCCATTGGGTCAATGGGTCCCTCACAAACTTCCCGAGCCTAATCACGTGCAGAGAGTGAATGTGTGCTCTTCTTTGCTGTCATGTTTTACGAATGAACCTTTTTGGATTGAATAGTAACTGATGATGAGAAATGGGTTTGCTATAAAAATGTTAAACGCCAAAGACAGTGGGTAGGAAAAGTGCGAGGAATATTAATGCAGTATATGGTGATCGGACAATAAGCATAAGCCAGTGTCAATAGTAGTTCCAGAAATTTTGATCTGGAAACTACAGCCTAGAAGACAAGCCTCATCCTGAAAGATCTGTAAAGCTTGACAAGGATGTCCTGCAAACCCTGGAACAAAATCCCATCGTAACTGTTGAGGAACTAGCAGAGAATCTTGGATTAGGTCATTCAACCATTCATCGACACCAGTACTAGAAAAAAAACAACCATCTTTAGTTTCAAGATGAAAGGTGTTCTGCCATCAGGATAATGCTCAGCCACATGTAGCAAGGATGACATTCCAACAGCTGGAGCAGTTTGAATGAGAAACGATGCCTCACCCACCTTATTCGTCAGACATTACCCCCATCTGATTATCATTTATTCCACAGTCTTCAAAATCATTTGGATGGAAAAAATATGAATTTTGTAAAGGTCAGAACAGTACTGGAGGAGTATTTTTCATCACAGACAAGTCAATTTTGGAAGAGGGGCCTTGCAAGTCTACCAGATAGATGGAAGAGTATTGTAGAAAATGAAGGAGAGTATATTTTAGATTAAAAAAGAACTTTATCTTAATTTTGAAAAATAAAAGCAGTATAAAAAGCCGCATTATTTATAGGATGACCCAATATATAACAAGTAAAAAAAAAATGATTCATCTACTGAAAAGGATCTCTTTCACTTCCTTTGCAAAACAGAAATCTGCCATACAGATGTCTAATTGAACAAGATACTTTTTCTTGATTAGTCTTCTCTTCTCTGGTTAAATTGATAGCAACCAGAGAATTGCAAAGAATGATTTCAATTATTTTACTTTTTTTGTTACAAATAGAATCAAATCAAAACACATACATCTTTCATTAGAAAGCTTAAGAGCTTTGAGATTGAAACAAGGATAAAATTGACATTGAAAACTTTATACATGTCCCCAACAATGAAACAATATTAACAAAATACAAAAATATAAGATTAGATAATGATAAAGCTTTGCTTTTGATACTCAGTTACACAAACACATGGCAAACTGATAAAATAAATTGGTTCAAGATGTATATTCTGGAAATAGAAAATTGTCTACATAACAGTGTTAGTTCATGCCATAAGTCAAATTAAATTAGAAAAGAAAACGATAGGTTTAAATATAATAGAGAAAGAATGTAACAAAAAAAAAAAAAAAAAAGAGAAAATGAATGAAAATTCAAGCTATAAGTTTTAAATCTCACCTTTGAAGAACCAAATATTGAAAAAAGGCCCCCTCTCTTTTTCGTTCTGCCACCCACAGTTCCAGGTTTTATTTGATTTTTAAAGTCTGTTGATGATTGGGAGCGAGGGGCGGAATTGTGAGGGTAACTATCTCCAGGAGTAGGGCAGCTAAGATCTTCAAATGGAAGGTCCGAAGGATGGGTGAAACCAGATTTGTAGCGCTCAATCACTAACCGAGAATCCTTGGGTGGGGGAAAAGAATAAAAATTGTATTTCAAAATTAAAAACAAATATAAGAATGGGAAATTGTAGATGAACATCAAACAATATGCAATCAGAAAAATATATGTCTGGTAAAGGCTTATGAATTTTTCAATTTAAATATTCAGATTCATTGATTCCAAAAGGAAATGTTCCTTTAATTTGTTTGTAATAGTTTAATTTAATGTCAACATTGTTTTGCCTAATGCATTCATTTGCAAAGTTAGAAATCAAATTTTTGTGTAGTAAAAAGCCCTCCTTAACTCATGTCTAATATGAAATAGAATGATATCAGTGGAACTATAATCTCTATTTCATTGAAATCAATTTCAGTACTCTGTTTTGTCTGGGGAGAGTCATTTTCTTATTGTGCCTTAAAATTTAACACACTCACCGTTAAAATTTCCACTTATTTCTTATTTTTATTTTCCTAAAATTTTCGTTGTGTCTTGAAACCTTTTCAATAGTCTTGACTCTGTCCGTTATTTACATTGCATTCTGTTTTTGCTTTTTTTTTTTGCGCATGCGTGTGTCTCAGTGTGTGTGTATGTATGCATGTATGTGTGCATGTGTGTGTATGTATGTCTGTGTGTGCATGCACATGTATATATGTATGTGTGTGTGTGTGTATGTATATATGTATGTATGTGTGTGTTTGCATGTATGTATGTATGTATGTATTCTGCATTTGTGTGTTTTTTTGTTGTTTTTGTTGTTTTTTTTGTTTTTTTATGTATGTGTGTGCATGTGTGTATATGTATGTGTGTACCTCTGTCTCCTTGTGTGTGCATATCTGAGTGTGTGTGCGTTTGTGCTTTGCTGCTATGTACCATGTTTGCATGTATGGGTGCACATCTTCATATGTGTGGACAAATGTGTGTGTATATGTGGCCATGTGTTTCAGTCTCTATTTGTGTATGTGGTTGTCTGTTCATATACCCTATGTACCTACCAGTCTGTATGTAGACCTGTTGGTTTACATATACATACATGTGCATGCACACACACCCACACTCACAGACATACATACATCTATCTGCATAAAAGCCCATCAACTGTTCTACTTTACCTGTGTAAAATGTGGGTATGGGGGTATGATATCTATGTATATTTCCTATTTAGTATTGGGGAAGTTTCATTCATAAGGACGTACTCCCGTATTTGTCTTAGAGTTGGGTCTTTTGGGTGCTTGGATAAGATGCGGATGTCAAGTTGACCCAAGTTGCCTCCATGCTGGTCTTTGGCATGTTGGTAGAGTATGGAGGACTGTTTTTGTCGTCATATTGTCTCATATGTTCGTTTAGTCGTTCCGTAATGCTCCTAGATGTTTCACCTATGTATGTCATATTCAGGTCTTTACAAGCACCTTCCATGCATTTTATGCTGTAAACTACATTTCTATTTCTGCAGTTAATGCCAGGGCTAATCCTACATACCATGCAGTTATCATTGGTACATATGGTATTCTCAAAGGGGTACGTCCTACATAGTTGTGACCTGATGGAGTTCCCTGGCTTTTCAACAATTTTAATGTTGAGTTTGGACTCTTTCAGAGCTTTTCTAAACCTACGCGCTAGTTCTCCATGGGCTGTGGCCTCTACAAACATCACTCCTTGATATCTGTCGGTGTTATACCACGTGTTCGCCTTGTTGGCTTTTTCACAAATTCTTTGTATCCTATTCCATTCTTTGTTTCTATATCTAGGGCAGGTACCACTGGTATCATTACTTATAATCTTATCTAACCTCTTTCTGGCTCCCCTGTATACTCGAACCCTATCTTTCTGATCATGCAGTGCATGAAGTTCTGTATATGTTTTTTCGTTTCATAGGGTTCGCATAGTCGGGAGATGTTGTTCATTATCCTAACTAAGTCTGCTATCAGTATGTTAATTTTCATGCTGTCTGACAAAGCTGAGTTCTTGTGAACAACATGTTTTGAAGCTATGGGTTTCATATAATATGAGTGCAGGAGCTGCACTCTATTGTTCACAGTCTCTCAGTCTCTAACCAAAGTTCAGTATCAAGTACCGGGAGCCTATTGTTGGGGTGTTTAGTCAGGTAATCTATAGTTACCTTGATACTTTGTTGGATGGAATTAGCTATTTGTTGGATGCTCTCCATTACGTTCCTTTCTGTTTCTACATGACCATCACTAGAGTTGGTCCTAACTATGATATTAATGTCATCTACATATCTGCTGTAAAGTAGAAGAGTTGTGGACTGTTCTGCTAACCTATGTTTCAGTTTTCTGTCCCACCAGGTCATGAAGAGGCCGGTCACATCTCCAGCTACACCAACGCCGATGGCTGCACCTTGAACCTGCATGTATAGTTTTTTGTTGAACTTTACTATGCGGTTCTTCAAGGTGGTTTTTTATACTGGCCCCTATTGCGTGAGCAATCATTTCCTTCACCTGATTGTTGTTCTCAGGGTTTTGGGTAGGTGCAGTCCAGCCACTCCAGCGTTCAGTGGTGCTTTTTTTCACTGCTGAAGTGATGGTGGGTGGTCTTCCCCTCTGTGACCTGGTGGGGCAGAATCTACTGAGGTCATGGTCATCTAAATAGTTACTGTCATAGCTTCGTCTGAGGAGGAGGCCCAGTTCCCTCGTGTTGACCTTGTGGAACTCCACCTCACTCTCACAGATCACCTGAATGCATATCTCCACAGCAAAATCTATGTCTATAGATGGGTAGAGTGAAATCACATCCATACTACCCACTACACAACCTGTGAGGTCGTTGGAGTGGTTGCAAGTACTGATTTTACTGAGGAGATCTTCCGTGCTCACACAGACATCTGGAGACATCTCTATGAGAGGTCGTAATACCTGTGAGAGGAAGTAGGACAGTCTATAGTTGCTGGAGATATTTGTTCCACAAACTGGTCTGGTTGGAGGCCCCATGACAGGGTTTATGTAGGGTTTGTGGTGTTTGTGGTCTTTAGGAAAATAAAAATAAGAAATAAGTGGAAATTTTAATGGTGAGTGTGTTAAATTTTAAGGCACAAAAGGAAAATGACTCTCCCCAGACACAACAGAATATGCTTCAACACACGAAATCACATAAAAAATCTTGCAAACCAAATCCCAAAACGAAATTTCAGTACTATTTGATGATAATGACAAAAGATTTAAACTTTGGCATAAAACTGCAAATGCAGTTTGACCACTACTATGTTACTCAACATCATCACAAAAAGAAGAAATTAGAAAATATATTGATATGTTCTGCATTATGACAATGTATTTTGTCATCTGCGTGACTGGCCCAAACAGTGTACCTTGCTGACTGACGCTGCTTGCTGTGTCTGTCCACTATTTGCCAGTAGTGGAACAGCCCACTTCTCACTTGGGGGTGTCTGTCACAACACCTCCCCGTCTTGAGATTTTTTTTTTTTTTCACACAGAATTATTTTTCTCTTCAGAATACTGCAGGTAATACCAGTCGATATTGTTTACCAGTAGCGCTATTAACACATAGCAACTAAAATCCTTCAAATAGATTTACATTATTTTTCATTGTGTGTAGTTCAGTTCTGTGTTAGAGTTCCAGTTTTATGAGACACTTTTTTTCTTCAGAATATTTTTTTCAATAGAATTTATATATTTTTCACTGTATGTAGTTCAGTTCTGTGTTAGTCTTATCTTCCACTGCATATAGTTCGACTCCATGTTGCCACTGATATGTCCTTTATTATGATAATGTATTTCGTCGTCTGCGTGACTGGCCCAGACAGTGTACCTCGCTGACTGACACTGCTTGCTGTGTCTGTCCACTATTTATCAGTAGTGGAACAGCCCACTTCTCACTTGGGGGTGTCTGCCATAACATATATAAAGCTAGCAGTTGTATGGTGGAGATATAGCTAATAATGCGAAGTATGCAGCATGCCAGATATATGAAATTTTGGGCAATACTGATTTTTTAAGATATATAATAAAAGGAAGGAAACATTTGTTATCAGAAAGGTACCAACCTCTTTTGGACTAATAGAATCTACAGCTTTGAACATTCCTTCTATACAAGTATTTATGATAGGTAACACGCGCTTTTCTTGGTCAGCAAAAGATTTCAAAAAGCTTTTCAGTCGGCTAATCCTTTTTTCATCCATATCTTGTAATTGCTTAAACATAAACCAAAGCATTAGAATTCATTTTACAAAATCAATATAAAAACTGAATTAAGAAAATGTAAAAGCATCTCACACACATATTACTTTCAATCAACTCATTTTGCTGTTATGTATGTCAATGATTTTAGGGCTGAATGCTATCCCTATCACTTCTTTACAACATACAATGGGATTATATTGAAATATGAATGACATGAGAGAAGTTGTTGCAGGAATAAAGAGTTTCTGATACCCTGGATTAATTTTTATTTGGAATTACTGCTTTCCTAAACAACACTGCAGCTTGTAAAGTTTACATTTCCTATGTTCATTCCTTTGGTTCTTTCAAAGAGTCGACAGCCCTTAGATTCTGCAATGGTAATCAGATCATCCAATGATGCCCTAAACTCTGAGCTATTACTTTAAGGACTATGGTGATGAAAAGTTAAAGGGAAGTCTAGGCAAACACTCACACCCACCACCACCACTGAAATAGCTAAATCTTATCCTAATTACAGTACCCTCACACATAGTTTGGCAGTTTTCGAAAAAACAATACTAATGGGGAGGTGATAGTGGTGAAATTTAATGTGAGAATATTAAATCATTACTTGGGAAATTATCCGATAACCAATGGATGAAAATAACAAATGAAAGTGAAAAACTGAAATATTGAAAGATAATTGCATTGAATAAAATTTATCAATATTTACCACATACACTTGCATGATGGACACAAATGCACATATTAGGATATATAATATATATTATTAACCTGTATGTGTATACACATGTGTGTGCAAATAAAGATGTGTGTGTGTGTGTGCATATGCAAGAAAATATATGTGTGTTTACATATATATTATAAAAACTATTTAATTCTGACTGATAATTCATATCAAATACCAAAGTGGACACATCTTTGACATGCTAGGGGACACAGTTCAGTTGGCCCCTCCTTATATGAAAATCAAGTAATTTATCCAGCTACTTATCTAGCTGATTCAATCAATGTTTCTGCCTCACTAGGGCAAAAGCCATATCCTCTCTTCTTTTGTCACTTTAGGACAGTCTTTTGTTTAAAAATCCTAACTTGTATCTGAAATTCCTGACTCAACACCCATCTACCTTAATGTTATTCAAAAAATAGACTACCCCATCATAAAAATCTTGAAGCTATGGGATACTGCATAATTAACTGAAAATAATGTGGATAAATAAACATTACATTTAACAGAATAATCTGAATGCCATATCCTCCCATTTATTGTGTTGTAACCTGATAGCTTAGATCTCTATACGTTTAATGTATAAAGAGTGAAAAGTTTTGAATGGTACAAGGCACTATAATACAAACAATGGGCTATATACCTGTTGTAATTTAGTCATCCATAGTCTGATATTTCAGAATAAAATTCTTTCTTCAGATAGTCTTAGATAGAGTTGCTGCTATAATCGGTTTTCCAATGGCTTTTTTTTTTTTTTCCCGGAAGCGTCTCACGAAGTTCCTTCCAGAATTCCTCATGAGAAGTGTGTGAGGTTGGCCATGTCTCAATCTTGTGTGTGTTAGTACATCTGTAGTACTGCTTCTAAGTTATGTATTATACGTGCAGCTTCTTTTTTTTCCCCTTCCTATTTTTCTCTTTATTTCTTGTTATAAACAATGTTGTGTATAGAATACAATGTAACAAATGCAACAAGTTCTATGTGGGTAGCACAACAAGATCGTTACATGTCCGCATCAAAGAACATCTGAACACGAGAGCCTCCTCCTTCAGAAAACATATTAACAACAGGCTGGAGGTTGGTAATCAATATATTAATTAGCTACATTTGGATGTGTGTAGGTTCATTTTTGATATGCTCATTTATTGTTTATAACAAAAAAAAAAAGAGAAGAGAAAAAAGAGAAGGGGGGGAAAAAAGGAAGCTGCATGTATAATACATAACTTAGGAGCAGCGCTACAGATGTACCAACACACACGAGATTGAGACAAGGCCGACCTCATGCACTTCTCATGAGGAATTCCAGAAGGAGCTTCATGAGACCACTGCTGAGACGCTTCCAGAAAAAAAAAACCAGAAAAGCCATTGGAAAACCGATTATAGCAGCGACTCCATCTAAGAATATCTGAAGAAAGAATTTTATTCCGAAATATCATCAGACTATGGATGACTAAATTACAACAGGTATATAGTCCATTGTTTGTATTATGGTACATTGTTGTATCATTCAAAACTTTTTATTCTTTACAAACAATACACAATGCTTCAAGCAAACTACAATACTATCCTATTTAATGTATAGATTTAATATACATTCACATTAAATGTTGCCTCTTCAATTTTAATAGAATATTACAATAATTCTTTTAATATTTTGTTCATTTTCACCTATTTTTGTTTATAGCAAACCTTTTTTTTTCACTTTGAAGAATTATATACCAGGGTTATTTTCCACAACATTGGCTGACCAAGACAGTATTCTTACCTTTGTGAAGAAATTATGTGCCTCCAGCCAGCAGGTCTGATGAATCACCTATATTGTTAAGAGCATAATACACGCGAAACCAATGGTAATTTTCTGACCAGCCATAACTAGCAACTACACCAAATATATGTTTGTATACATGTGTATGTATATGTATATTTATTTTTTAAATATGTATGTATACATCTATCTATCTATCTCTCTCTCTCTCTCTCTCTCTCTCTCTCTCTCTATATATATATATATATATATATATATATATATATATATATACATACATACATATGTCCTTTATCTTTTACATGTTTCAGTCACTGGACTGAGGCTAAGCTGGGACACCATCTTGAAGAGATTTTAGTCAAAGGAATCAACCACAGTATGTACAAACCAACATTAGTTGCCAAGTGATGGGTGGCATACACAAACACAAAGACATACACATATGCATCCAGTTTCATCTGCCAAATCCACCTGTAAGGCTTTGGAGAGACCAGCGCTATAGTAGAAGACACTAGCACAAAGTACCATACAGTGAAACTGAACTGGAAACTATGTGGTTGGGAACCAAACCTCCTATCACAGAGCCGTGTGTGTGTGCATATGTATACTGATGGATATAAGTATATACATGCTCTTTTACTTGTTTCAGTCATTTGACTGCGGCCATGCTGGAGCACCACCTTTAGTCGAGAAAATCGACCCCAGGACTTATTCTTTGTAAGCCTAGTACTTATTTTATCGGTCTTTTTTTGCCGAACCACTAAGTTACGGGGACCTAAACACACCAGCATCGGTTGTCAAGCGATGGTGGGGGGACAAACACAGACACACAAACACTCACACATACATATACATATATATACATATATACGATGGGCTTCTTTCAGTTTCCATCTACCAAATCTACTCACAAGGCTTTGGTCGGCCCGAGGCTATAGTAGAAGACACTTACCCAAGGTGCCACGCAGTGGGACTGAACCCGGAACCATGTGGTTGGTAAGCAAACTACTTACCACACAGCCACTCCTGCGCCTATGCATATATATATATATATATATATATATATATATATATATATATATATATATATATATATATATATATATATATATATAGATAGATAGATATAAGTATATATATACGCATATAGGCGTAGCTGTGTGATAAGAAGCTTGCTTCCCAACCACATGGTTCCAGGTTCAGTCCCACTGTGTGCCACTTGGGGTAAGTGTCTTCTATCTTTGTCATGGGCCGACCAAAGCCTTGCGAGTGGATTTTGTAGACAGAAACTGAAAGATGCTTGTTGTGTGTGTGAGTGGCTGTGTGGTAAGTAGCTTGCTTACCAACCACATGGTACCGGGTTCAGTCCCACTGCGTGGCATCTTGGGCAAGTGTCTTCTACTATAGCCTCAGGCCGACCAAAGCCTTGTGAGTGGATTTGGTAGACGGAAACTGAAAGAAGCCTGTCGTATATATGTATATATATATATGTGTGTGTGTATGTGTTTGTGTGTCTGTGTTTGTCCCCCCAACATCGCTTGACAACCGATGCTGGTGTGTTTATGTCCCCATAACTTAGCGGTTCGGCAAAAGAGACCGATAGAATAAGTACTAGGCTTCCAAAGAATAAGTCCTGGGGTCGATTTGCTCGACTAAAGGCGGTGCTGCAGCATGGCCACAGTCAAAAGACTGAAACAAGTAAAAGAGTATATATATATATATATATATATATATATATATATATATATATCATCATCATCGTTTAACGTCCGCTTTCCATGCTAGCATGGGTTGGACGATTTGACTGAGGACTGGTGAAACCGGATGGCAACACCAGGCTCCAGTCTGATTTGGCAGAGTTTCTACAGCTGGATGCCCTTCCTAACGCCAACCACTCAGAGAGTGTAGTGGGTGCTTTTACGTGTCACCCGCACGAAAACGGCCACGCTCGAAATGGTGTCTTTTATGTGCCACCCGCACAAGCCAGTCCAGGGGCACTGGCAACGATCTCGCTCGAAAATCCTACAGGAGCCAGTCAGGCGGTACTGGCAGATATATATATATATATATATATATATATAGCAATAAGAAAATGGAGGGGAATAGGTGGCATTCATCAACTTGCAGACATTGTATTGTGTCAATTTACTTGTTTATTTGTTTACTAAAAGGATGTCCTTTTAGTAAACAAATAAACAAGTAAATTGACACAATACAATATCTGCAAATTGATGGATACCACCTATTCCCATCCATTTTCTTATTGCTATATAAATTAATGGTAAAACATCCATTTATTGCACTTCATAATGTAATTGCCATGCAATGAAAAAACACTAGTGTAATAATAATTGGGTATTCTTCCAGCAGCATATTGGATAGATATTATCCCTTAGTGGGTTGGATTCACAACCCCTAACTTACTTGGAGATATATATATATATATATATATATATATATATATATATATATTAATATTTAAGGCAACTGAGTAATGTACTTACTCACTTGCCCTGTATATTAATTTATAAATTTACCTTAACCAGTTTATTACATGCAAGCTACCTGATAAAATCATATATAGATTCTATCCTGAATTTTATTATATATATATATATATATATATATATATATATATATATTTATATATAGGCGTGATAAACCATACCCCCATGATCCTGGAGCACAGGGGGCAAGGGGGAGAAGGAGAATTAAAGATCAAACAGGAATGCAAAAAAAAAAAAAGGAATGGACAACGAGAAAGGAAGCGGTAAAGGAATGGTAGATGAGGAATTCAGCTGCTGCAGAAAGGTATTTGCTAGTTACATCGGGCTGAGAATTCACTAAGGGAATGTGTGTCAGAGGAAAGTAATTCAACAGTGTGGGTTGAAAAACCATAAGATGTTTGGCCAGAACCTCCTGGAAAGAAACCATAGTGAGGGTCATTCCACAGTTGAATCGGAACAGCCAAGAAAAGTGATAGGCGTGAAGAAGCCAGATTAAGTGGCCGAAAGTAAATGATGCAACGAGCTATAAAAAATTCAACGATGAGGTAGCAAGAATGACCACCAAATTCAAAGGGGACGACAAGCAAAAGCTCGAGAATTTGGCTAATATAATCTACCAGGAAGGAGAGAAAAGATTTGGACTTGAAACAACAGGGAATGTAGAATCATCGGCAAAGGGCAGACCATTGAAGAGAGAAAGACGGATCGCAAAGATACGCGAAGAGAAGAAAAAAACTCAGAACCAGATGGAGGGATGCAAAGGAGGAGGAAAGGGAAGGGTTAAAGCAGCTACATGAAGAGATAAAAAAGAGGCATCGAGAACTACTGAGAAAAGAAAGAAGGAAGAACAGAAGAAAGGAGAGAGAAAAGAACTATCGTAGCTTTGTAAAGAACCCGTACCAATATGCAAAACATTTATTTACTGAAAGTAAAAGCAGAAGATTGGATTGCACGAAAGAGGAGCTCAAATGCCATCTTAATGGGACATACAGTGACTCTGACAGAAATAAAGTACTCCCAGAAATGCACAGGCTGAAGAAACCACCTGAACCAAGGGTACCATTCGATTCGAGTGACATCAGATGAAAAGAAATAGATGAGTTCATAAGAAAAGCAAGAGCAAAAAGTTCACCAGGGAACAATGGAGTGAGCTACAAGGTGTATAAGTATTGCCCGAAATTATGTTTGCAGCTGTTTGCACTGTTAAGAGAAATGTGGAAGAAGAACGACACAGCGGAGCGATGGTGTATAGCTGAAGGCATCTATTTACCTAAAGAGAAAGATGCAAAAATACTAGGGCAATTCAGACCCATTCCATTATAAAATACTGATGGGAAAATTATGTTTGGAATTATTGCTAGATGAATCATAAGATTCGTACAGCATCATGGATATGTTAATGAAGCAATCCAAAAAGCAGGGATCCCTGGAATCCCTGGCTGCATAGAACATGCATTTGCCATCTGGGGAGCTATCACCTGTGCAAAACAATTGAAAAAAACCTGTACTTTGTATGGTTAGATCTTGCCATGTGCACTAATTCAAGCAGCTATGGACTTCTTTTGGATTCCAGAAGATGTTCAACGAATGCTCATGTGTTACTACGACAACTTGAGGATGAGATTTACAGCAGTAAAGTTCACAATGGAGTGGCAACGGCTTGAAGTAGGTATTGCAGTTGGATGCACGATATCAGTGATCCTATTTTTGCTAGTCATGGAGATGTTATTAAGATCAACAAACTGAGAAATCTGTTACAAAGACACCATTAAGGGCTTTCATGGACAATGTTACTGTATTATCAGAAAGTAGAGAAGCAGCAGAGCGGTTGGACAAACTAATAGGATGGGCGAAAATGAAGCATGGCTTTCATGAAAGGAGTCCAAAAAGGAGTGAAATTCAGAATAGGAGGTGAAGATATACCAACGGTGAAAGAACAACCAGTGAAGAGTCTCGGCAGATGGTACAGAGATTTACTAAATGATAAGAAGCAAAGTAAAGAAACACACGGTTTAATGGAACAAGGACTAAAGGCAATTAACAGAACAACATTACTGGGAAAATTCAAATGTTGGATACCGCAATTTGGACTGTATTCAAGGATAATGTCGCCACTGCAAATGTACAAGATAGCCTTGAGTAGAGTAGAAAGGATGGAACAAAGATGCAGTGTCTTTATCAGAAAATGGCTTGGTCTGCCAAAACCACTGAATACAACTGCACTATATGGAAAACCTGTGCTGCAACTACCAATAACATCAATCGCCAAAGAATATAAGGCAGGAAAGGCAAGGACAGTAATGATGCTAAGGTATTCGAAAGATTAGAGCATCCGAGAAAACACTCCAAAGGTACAAACAGGGAGGAAATGGAAAGCGGAAGAGGCAGTAAACAGGGCGATCAGAAAGCTAAGGCACACTGAGATAGTCGGAGCAATGCAAGAAGAAAGAGCCAGTCTAAGGTTGCACAATTTCAAGCCATTTTGCAACAGCAGTGTAAAAGAGTTGAAAGAGGCAGTGGTACACAAAATGAGAAAGGAGGAAGAAGAAAGGCGAAATGTACATTTGGTGCAATGTAGTCAACAGGGACAGTGCCTGAGTCAGTCGCAGATTCTCGTGGAAGGAACTTTGGGCTTGGGAACAAGCAAGGACATCCTTCCTGATCAAGTCTACTGTCGATGTTTTATCCTCACCAGTGAATTTAGTCTGGTGGAACATAGAAACAACTCATGAATGTAGATGCGGAGAGAAAGCGATGGTGCGACATGTTCTGTCAAATTGTAGGCTAGCACTAGACAGATATACATGGCGTCACAATCAAGTCCTCGGCGTCATAAGCGCAGCACTCAAGAAGATTGAAGGAAATAATAGGGGAGAGTACCCTAAAATGGGAAAGTGCAGAAAAATATACTTCCAGAAGGAAGGAAAAGGACATAAAGCCAAGCCTTCAAATAAAATATACGAGACAGACGAAAGATAGAAGGGATACTGGGAGCTAGCCAGGGATTTGGAAAGACTGTTAATATTTCCACTCATAAAAATGACAAAAAGACCAGACTTAACGGCGAATTGGAATTTTGCTACGGCTGACAGTGCCATGGGAAGAGAACATTGTTAATGCAGAGCAACAGGAGGAGAAGAGGTACGAAAAATTAATCAAAGAGTGCAGAGAACAGGGGTGGACTGTCAAGTATTACTACCTGGCAGTGGGGGCTAGAGGCTTCATTGAAAGGAAAATGACAACGTTATTCAAAAGAAGGTTTGCATTTTCAAGCTCAGAGCTGAGAAAAGTAATAAGAAGGATACAGGAGGCAGTCGAAAAAGCCAGCTGAAGCAAGAAGACCGAAAATGGACTGAAAGCCATAACATGCCAGCTGGGAAATAGCATCACTATGTGAGACTGGCTGACACTTAAGCAGCATCACTGATTGACAAGTAGCGGTCTCGTTTATGGCACCCCCTCCTCCTGGTTCAAAGGCTTGTACCACTAAATAGCTGGTCGGCTCTGGCTGCTAGAAATGAAACTAACACGACACTATTGGAAGGCAGGTTTAGAGAGGGCGTGGGCTAAGTTTACGCGCCCTTCCCCAACATTGGTCAGTTGAAGTTTAGACATTATCACGTGACAACTAGCTGGTGCTGGCTGTTGGAACCTACAAACGAGTATTTAAGGGGTAATTTGGCAGGATGGTCAGTCACCCGCTGACACTCGTTGATGCTGCATTGAAGAGGCGAGGGAACAGAAGGAAGAAGAAATGCACTCAAAACCAGAGCTGAAGACACCTCCAAAAGAGGGGGGGGGGCACAGCATGTCAAAAATGGTAGAGGAGTAGGGGCCGAAACCAGACATGGTTCCTCCTCATGATGGATCCTATAAAGGAGCTGTTGATGTAGCAAACCACGAAACGCAGTTGGAATCCTTCCCTGTGTGTGTGTGTTTGTACCTCCACCATTGCTTGACAACCGAAGTGAGTGTGTTTATGTCCCTGTAACATAGTGGTTTGGCAAAAGAGACTGATAGAATAAGTACTAGGCTTAAAAAGAATAAATCCTGGGGGGAACGATTTCATGGTGGTGCTCCAGCATGGCTGCAGTCAAATGACTGAAACAAGTAAAAGAATAAAAGTATATGTATGTATGTATGTATGTATGCATGTATGCATGCATGCATACCTGTATATTTGCAGTCATCCCTTTTTTTTTGCGGGTATCAAATGATGTCTGCAAAGTAATTTTGATAATGTTTTGCATGAATATCTGTACTGATGTGAGTGTGTATATCTGTACATGGGTGTGCATGAGCACACCCACACGTGTACACACATCCACACATGCATATTCATATGTACAATGCATGCACATGTGCACCCACATGAGTATACATGTGCATAACAAGCATTGGGGGTTGGTAAGCATTGAGAATTGGTGGTCCAATTAGCAATCCTCAGTGCTTATCAATTACTAATCCTCAATGCTTACCAACTCCCAATGCCGGTGCTGCCTGACTGGTACCCGTGCAGATTGAAATTAAATCACCATTCAAATGTGGCCAATGCCAGTGTGACCTGACTGGCATGTAAAAAGCATCATTCAAGCATGGTTGATGCCCAGTGCCACATGACTGGTACTTGTGCCAGTGGAATGTAAAAGCACAATTCAAGCGTGGCTGGTGCCAGTGTTGGTGGCACATAAAAGCACCCACTACACTCTCAGAGTGGTTGATGTTAGGTAGGGCATCCAGCTGTAAAACTTTGCCAAATCAGATTGGAGCTTGGTGCAGCCTCCTGGCTTGCCAGTTCTCAGTCAAACTGTCCAACCCTTGCCAGCATGGAAAGTGGATGTTAAACTACGATGATGATGATGATCATCATCATCGTTTAACGTCCGCTTTCCATGCTAGCATGGGTTGGACGATTTGACTGAGGACTGGTGAAACCGGATGGCAACACCAGCCAACAATCTGATTTGGCAGAGTTTCTACAGCTGGATGCCCTTCCTAACGCCAACCACTCAGAGAGTGTAGTGGGTGCTTTTACGTGCCACCGGCATGATGGCCAGTCAGACGGTACTGGCAACGGCCATGCTCAAAATGGTGTATTTTATGTGCCATCCGCACAAGCGCCAGTCCAGGGGCACTGGCAACGATCTTGCTCGAAAATCCTTACACATGTCACAGGCACAAGTGCCAGAAAGGTGACGCTGGGCACAGATGCTATCCTGATTTCGCTTTCGCTTGCCCCAATAAGTCTTCGCAAGCTGAGTTTCGTGTCCAATGAAGGAGACGACGTCGGCACGGGTGCCAGTCGACGAATTTAGTTCGATTTCACTTGCCTCAACAAGTCTTCGCAAGCGGAGTTTAGTGTCCAATGTAGGAAAGGTACGCATAAGTGGGCTGGCTACACCCCTGGCAGTGGCTTTGGATTTAGGTCTCACTTGGCTTGCCGGGTTTTCTCACACACAGAATATTTCCAAAGGTCTCGATTAGAAGTCATCGCTTCGGTGAGGCCCAATGTTCGAAGGTCTTGCCTCACCACCTCAGTCCAGGTCTTCCTGGGCCTACCTCTTCAACGGGTTCCTTCAACTGTTAGGGTGTGGCACTTTTTCACGCAGCTATCCTCGTCCATTCTCACCACATGTCCATACCAGTGCAATCGTCTCTCTTGCACACCACAGCTGATGCTTCTAATGTCCAACTTTTCTCTCAAGATACTTACACTCTGTCGGGTATGCACACTGACATTACTCATCCAGCAGAGCATACTGGCTTCATTCCATGCGAGCTTATGCATGTCCTCAGCAGTCACAGCCCATGTTTCACTGCCATGTAGCATGGCTGTTCGTACACATGCGTCATACAGTCTGCCTTTTACTCTGAGTGAGAGTCCCTTTGTTGCCAGCAGAGGTAAGAGCTCTCTGAACTTTGCCCAGGCTATTCTTATTCTAGCAGCTACACTTTCACCGCACCCACTCCCACTACGAACTTGGTCACCCAGATAGTGGAAGCTATCAACTACCTCTAGTTTTTCTCCCTGAAATGAGACAGAAGTTGTTTCCTGTTTGTTTACAGTGTTTATTGCACCTGAACATCTGCCACATACAAAAACTAACTTCCTAGTTAACCTGCCTTTGATATTGCTGCACCTCTTATGTGTCCATAGCTTGCACTGGGTACATCTTATAGAGTTACTACCTACACCTTTTTTACATACTGAGCAGGGCCATCTACCTGAAGGGGTTTGTGTTTTATCTACCTTCCTACTTATTAGGACTTTGGTTTTAGCTAGGTTGACTCTAAGGCCCTTCGATTCTAGTCCTTGCTTCCACACCTGAGACTTCTCCTCTAGTTCTGATAGTCACTCCGCAATTAGTGCAAGGTCATCAGCATAGAGGAGCTCCCAGGGGCAACCTGTCTTGAATTCCTGTGTTATTGTCTGGATGACTATGATAAATAGGAGGGAGCTGAGGACAGAACCTTGGTGGACCCCTACCTCTACCCGGAATTCATTACTGTACTCATTTCCAACCCTCACCTTACTGACAGCATCTCTGTACATGACTCGCACAGCTCTCACTAACCATTCTTCTATCCCTAGTTTCCTCATTGACCAACAGATAAGGGATCGGGGGAACGTCAACAAAAGCCAGATACAGAAGTTTATCCTTGGCTAGGTATTTCTCCTGTCTTACCAGAAATATGGCATCAGTGGTGCTTTTACCTGGCACGAACCCAAACTGCATCTCATCTAAATTGATTCGCTCCCTAATTAGTTCGGCTATGACCCTCTCCATAACTTTCATAACCTGATCTAACAGCTTGATGCCTCTGTAATTATTTGTATCTAAAGCGTCACCTTTACCTTTGTAGCAGTTGACTATGGTGCTGCTACACCAGTGATTGGGTATGACTCCTTTGTGTATCACCTGGTTCGTAATACGGGTGACTAGGCTATACCTGATGGGCCGGGGGCTTTCCCTGTCTTCATACTCTTAATTGCTTTATCTACCATGGTACTGTCAACTCGGATAGCTGGTCCCTCTGTTGGGTCGACATACGGCAGAATCTCTTTCTCCCATTCATTCTCTTTATTGAGCAATCTATCGTAGTGGCATCTCCAGACCTCTTTCATTGCAGCCTCATTTAGAGCAAGCGTACCATCATCCATGCGAACACATTTCTCTCCTACAACATCACTATTCTCTCTCCTACACTGTCTTGCAACACGAAATACCTCAAGTCTTTGGTCTTCACGGTGCAGAACATTGGCAAATCTTTTCTTATCTGCTTCCCCTCTGGCTAAATAAACCTGTCGCCTAGCTTCCCTTCTGGCAGATTGGTACAATTCCCTGCTACCACCGTTCTTTCAGTCCTTCCAAGCCTGTTTCTTTTGTCTAATAGCCCTGTCTACCTCCTTGTTCCACCACCAAGTTACTCTGGGTCGAGAGGGGACTTTACACCAGCCACAGATCTAGTCGGTGGCTCTCAGCAGGTTGTCCCGCAGAAATCTCCAATTGTCTTCCACGTTGTATGATGCTATATCCCCTTCTATTTCGTCAAATGCTTCGAGTAACATGTCTCTAGATCTTCGTCCATTTGCAGGGTCTTTAAGTTTCCATACCCTTCTCCTCCAAGCCGGTGTACTTCTGGGCACCCATTTTGCCTTGATCCCGAAGAGGCCTAGAGAATCATCCATGTACCTCTATTTCATCTATTAATTACTTCAGTCTACTGGAGTGATAAAGATAGAATGAGGCATGTCACGCCTAGACTGAAACAGCTGTAAGATATTAACCCATTTTCTGTCACTATATGTCATTTTTATAATTACTGATATGACATAATATTGTCAGATGTGTTTGTATATTGTTATTGTTGTCCTTTTAATAAACAAATAAACAAGTAAATTGACATAAAATAATGTCTGCAAGATGATGAATACCACCTATTAATACTCTCCATTTTCTTATTGCTATATATATATATATATATATATATATATATATAATACTAATAATATTAGGGACAAAATCCAAAATTACAGGTAAAAACTCAATTAAAATCAATTTATAAAAAATTAAAATTAAATTGAGCTTTACAGATTAAAATATATAGTTTCAGGGAAAAGAACCAAGTTTCATGAACTCATCGATGAAAATCCACTATCACATATAGAAAAATTAATAAAAGCACAATAAATGAGTATAATATAATACAAAGTAAATGTCATAAGACAAAGATAATAATAATATCTTTATCTTATGATATTTACTTTGTATCATATTATACTCATTTATTGTGCTTTTATTAATTTTTCTATATGTGATAGTGGATTTTCATCGATGAGTTCATGAAACTTGGTTCTTTTCGTCTAAGGGTGAATGGATACAATGTTTTAGATACATACATGCAAATATAAACCTACCTATACATATGTACAAGCATACACAATCATATAAACATGTATACACATACACACTCACATATATATACATATAATCTTAATGTATACACATATGTAGACTTATCCAGCTACACTATATATGTCATTATTTTTGCAGACAACGGTTAAAATTGAAAATTTTTAAAAATTTTATTTTACATAGACATATACATATATATATATATGCATGCATACATATATATATAACATATACATATATCTACACACATACTCATACGTGCATGCATGTACACACTCATACATACACACATATACTCACACAACACACACATGCTAAAATATACATACATCTGCACATACATACATATTAATCTATATACACTCATACAATTATATATAACTACATATATGTATTTCAGTATCATGCTTCTCAACATGTATGTATGGATTTCTACATGTAAATGAAAGGGGTGATTATAGATGGGTGCTCTCGAGTGGAATCTAGGTGTTACTCCATTCGGATTTATGGTTGAGGGTGGGTTTGTATTCCTGTATACAGACAGCTTCAGTGGGATGTGTAGATAAGATGTCTAACCCAAGTCTCCCTAAGGATCTATTGTGGCAGTCTACAGCATGCTGATAGAAGATGGAGTTTGGTTTTTTTTTTCAATGTAATTGTCCAGGTGTTCTTTGAACCTGTCATTGATGCTCCTAGAACTCTCACCAATATGACTCTGGGATAATCATGCAAATCCCGTCTTGGCACTTAATCTGGTAAACAACGTTTTTCTTTTTGCAGTTCACATGTGGGTTTGAAAAACATACAGCACAATTATTCTAACATGTAATTCTATCAAATGAGTATGATTTACTTAATACAGATTTGATAGGCCTACCTGTCTTTTCTACAACTTTGACCTTAACGCCAGTTGTGTGCAGAATTTTCTTAAATGCCCTACTTAATTCATTCCTAGGTGTAGCATCAACAAACATTACACTGTGAAACTTCTTGTTATCATACCGAGTATTATTTTTATAAAAATAATATTTTTATAAAAATAATATTACTTTTATAAAATAAACTTTTAAAATACTTCTCTTCCAAATTTTTTGAATAAATCAGGTCCAATCATGAATCAAAACACACTGACTATTTAGTTTTGTTTATCCCAAAATAATATGAAAATGGGACTCATCACTATGCAAAATATATAAATGAAAGAAAAAAAAAACTGGATAAAATTGCTGCATTTTTACTGTTGATATTTAAACAAGATGTAAACAACTCTTCAAATTTCAGATGTTACCTGTACTTAGCTTAATTACAATAGTTATTACAGAAATTACATGATCAATTTATAGAAGAGCATTTGCTGTGTTCAAAATATCAATCTAATACATTAAGAAATAAGAAAAGTTATGGATGTTTTATGAAACCAGTCTCAATACACAATTATTTTAGAATTTAACTTGAATCACATAGAGAGTGTACTTTAGTTAGAAATATAGTAAAGAAAGGGTTAAATGTTAAATAAATTATCAATAACAATTTATAATACAACAATACAAATGAGAACACAGGAATGAAGCAGAGAATACAATGGAAATTAAACACTATCTATTGCTATTAAAAAATCAGACACGTTCTTATGTCATACACTTAACTACTATATCAATAACAGAAACATAAACCTATACAGAATAAAGAATAGCTAATCAGAAATAAAAACATCTATATTCAGCTGATTGGAAGAAACAATATACAGTGTAACAGAGAATATTGATTGGCTCTCTGAAGTTTACACACTGCAGAACAATAGGAGCTTTGAGCTCTTCATTTCTGCGTCCAATGCCTACACTCATGCAACTGCTTTGGAGTTTTGTGGAATAACTTTTGCAATTATGAGTTATAATAGCAATATTGCTTTCATCAATTTCGAAGTAAATAACACAAAATTCTCATGGCACCAGTCTTTTTGCTTATCAGTCAACCTTATAAACATACTATATATGCTCAACACTGACAACACAGTTTTGCTAATTTGAAATATGGTTGATTATTAAGAACTTGAAATCTTATAATCAAAAAGTATTACATTCATGTCTTTATTCACCTCAATCTACTTGAGTGGTTAGCATCCATATGTCATGCATTAACAATCTACATAATATCCAAATTTTCAGGACTTTATTACCCATACAAGCATCAAAAATCAAAAGAAAAAATCAAAGGGAAAAAATTGTTATCTATTTACTAATTATAACCATTGATAAATCTTGAGGCATAATTTGTACTTTATAAGAAAATAAAGAAGTAAAATGGCCTGGTGAAATAAGGTTTCCAGTACACATTTTGTGAATTTAAATCCTGTCACAATGTCCAATCTTTCAGATGCATTTCATTTCATCACTAAGTTTACCTATTATGAGAAAAGATACTAGACCTTTCTTAAAAGGCTGCATGCAGGAGTAGCCTATAGGCACAGGAGTGGCTGTGTGGTAAGAAGCTTGCTTCCCAGCCACATGGTTCCGGGTTCAGTCCCACTGTGTGGCATCTTGGGCAAGTGTCTTCTACTATAGCCTTGGGCTGACCAAAGCCTTGTGAGTGGATTTGGTAGATGGAAACTGAAAGAAACCAGGTGTATGTATGTATCTATATAGATATACATTTATTTGTGTGTGTCAGTGTTTGACCCCCCCCCCCCCCCCCCCCATCGCTTGACAACCAATACCAGTGTGTTTACGTCCCTGTAACTTAGTGGTTCGGGGAAGAGACCAATAGAATAAGTACTAGGCTTTCAAAGAATAAGTCCTGGGGTCGATTTGTTCGACTAAAGACAGTGCTCCAGCATGATTGCAGTCAAATGACTGAAACAAGTAAAAGAATATCATATTCGAGAAGAGATTGTTTCTATCTAAGTTATGCTAAAGACAGTAAAGTTAATCTTAAATGTTATCCTTCCTGAAAGTATTATTTTCTATTATTTATGACAAAATGGTTCAGAAAGTTACAAACAGAATTTGCAAATACATTGCAAAATTTTAATAAATATATGCAACATGCTATGAGCTCACCTGAAATACATTAGGAAGTAAATGAGAATAATATTCTCTTTGATGTTTATTTGTAACTTCCAGCTGGGCAGCATAATCATTCTTACATTCTTCTGAAATCTGTGTCTTCGATATTGATAAATTTTTTTGCTAGAAAATCAAAGTTAAGATAAAAACACATAGACAATGATATCTTAACAAGCAACAAAATAGCAAATCAAAATTATTTTTACTTAAAACAATTAAAAACACTATTAAAGTCATTTAAGTATTGATTAATATATTATTTTGTGAGTTCGAATTTACAACAAACATTTCACATCATTGTTTATGAACATCTTAACCCTTTTGATACTAACCCACCTGAAACCGCTTCTGGCTCTGTAGTACAAATGTTCTGAATTAAAATTTTCCACCAAACCTTGGTCACAATTTATGTTCCTAACATTAGCTTAATGATAACTAGGTTACTTTACTAAGTTCTTTGTTATACTTAAAATTAATTGAAAGAAACACAGAGCATCACAATAGAAATATGGTAACAAAAGGGTTAAATGTTGGGAATATGTATGGTCCTCTGAGAACACTATTAGACTTCGTACTATCCTGAGAAGATAATGGAAAGCCACTCTTGAAAATCATGTAGAAGCTTGACCTACAAGACCACTAGGGACTGCCTTTGAGTCACCGATATCATAAAGCATTGAAATTCAAGTGAACAAAATAAACAAACATAAATATATGCAGAGATTGAATTGACATGTGATTAAATAGTAGTTATACTTCTCAAAAGTTCCTTTGTTTACTTTTATTATGTGTACTTTCAATAATCAACACTATTATTGGCTTTTCTTTCCATGTTGACTATATTACATTAACATTTAACAACTTCCTATTCATTATTCAGAAAAGAATATAGGATATATGCATATATAGGCATAGATGTGGGGTGAGTTTGCTTTCCAACCACATGGTTCTAGTTTCAGTCCCACTGCATGGAACGTGGGATTATATATATATAATCTTGAGCTGACCAAAACCTCGAGAGTGCATTTGGTAGGCAGAAGCTCAGAGAAACCTGTTATGCATGCATGTGTGTGACTTCTTGTCTTGACATTATGTAATAGTTGTAAAGCGAGTGGCACTATCAAACAAGCAATTTCATTTATTTCCAACATTCTGAGAACTTGTCTGATCATGGGGAAGTATTTACCAAGTGCGAGCTGGTGGCAGAAAGTGCAATCAGCCGTAGATAATTTGCCTCAATAAACTCTGTTCAACCTATGTCTGTATGGAACAGTGGTCATTAAAATGAGGATGATGATATACAGGATAAGCAGATGGTGGTAAATATTAAATCCTTCTTTGGTTAAGAATATACCACCCAATACAGGTTTACTGACTAGTAACTCCACAAGAGCTAGACAAAAGATATTCTGGAGAATGAAGGCATGGAAGCTGAAACATCCTTCTCCTAAATATATGTTTAGAGCTATTCCACATGTGTATTATGAAAAAGAAGGGGAAACAGAAATCTATAACATAGGGGACAACTGGGAGATTTTATGATGCAGCCTATTGAAAGCTACAGACCAGAACTGTAACTGGAGCAATGTACCAATCAAATGTAAGCCAACATGATAGTGGTGGAATTCCTTTATCTTTTATTGCTCTATTGACAGAGGAATGAAAGTCAAAAGAAGGCATGGTGAGACTGGAAAGAAAGGGCTAGCAAACAACTACATCATGTAGCAAAGAGAGAAGCCAATCAACAAGTGAAGGTAAGTAGTTTGCCAGTGTTCTGTGATAAGAAAATCGGATGCATGAGTTGTCCCAGATTGTAAAGTATTATATCAAGGTAAATCAAAACACTGTTTGGGAAAAGTGGTTTCAAATTGATAGTGGTGCATTATCCTCAATAATGAGGAGAAAAGGCTTAGAAATGTTATTACAAAAGGATATTGGAAATGAAAAATGTGTAGGAAGAAAAGAAACTACTTTAATTATGCACAACAAAGGGACTAGCTATTAAAATAGATCATTATATGGTTAAAATAGCTGTTAACTTTTTCATTACTAACCAGCACAAAACTGCCTGACAATTTTTTTAGCTTGTTACCAACCTGCCCAAGACTGCCCAACATAACCTATTCATATTTAAATGAGAATTTCAGTGCAGATCTCACTAGTACATTTATGAAAACATGTGATTTAACTATATAAACACTTGAGTTTAGTGTTTGCCATTATTTAGCATGACCCGGCAAGACAAGTGAGACCATAACCCGTGGCCTTAAACAGGGGTGTAGCCAGCCCACTTATGCGTGCTTTCCTTCTTTGGACACAAAACCCTACTTGCAAAGACCTGTTGAGGCAAGTGAAATCGAAATCGAACCAAATTCGACGACTGGCACCCATGCCAACCTTTCCTTCATCGGACACTAAACTCTGCTTGCGAAGACCTGTTGGGGCAAGTGAAATCGAAATTAAACCAAATTCGATGACTGGTACCCGTGCCAGTGGAGCGCTAACAGCACCATCTGAGTGGGATCACTGCCAGAGCAGCCGTCTGGCTTCCCTGCCGGTGGCATGTAAAACGCACCATTTGAGTGTGATTGTTACCAGCGTCGCCTTACTGGCACATGAACAAAACATTTGAGCGAGGTCATTGCCAGTGCTGCTGGACTGACTCCTGTGCAGGTGGCGCATAAAAAACACCGTTTGAGTGTGGCCATTGCCAGTACCGCCAGATTGGCCCCCGTGCCAGTGGCATGTAAAAGCACCCACTACACTCTCTGAGTGGTTAGCGTTAGGAAGGGCATCCAACTGTAGAAACTCTGCCAGATCAGATTGGAGCCTGGTGTAGGCATCTGGTTCACCAGTCCTCAGTCAAATCGTCCAGCCCATGCTAGCATGGAAAGCGAATGTTAAACAATGATGATGATGATGATGGTATTTAAATCTTGTGAATTTTTGGAGATTTTTTTCCCCCCCACATTATAACAAATCAATTTTCTGCAATTTTTTTACTTCTGACAAAAGAATGGATATTAGTTTCATGTTCTCAAGCAGAAATCTGAATTAGAAGGATTTTCAAGAGAAGACATGGAGAAATCTAACAAAATATACAAAAAACATAGAAACCATGCGTGTGAATCAGATATTTTGATTTCACAACAACTATGATAATGATAAAAGAAACAAATTTTTATTTGAATGAAGTAAGAATTTGAAAACTTTTTCTCTTACTGATTTTTCAGGAAAGACTGGACCTAGCCACAGTCTTTCCAACAATATGAAACAGTTAGACTTAAAAAAAATTTTCCCCTCTTAGATTGTTTCGAACAATAACTATGGAATCATTATGCAGAACCTAAAAGGGGAAAGAGTTTGTTCCCTCACATACCTAGAAGAAATACAAGCATTTCTTTTGCTTGTATTACAAACTACTACAATAATAATGAACCTTTTGGAGACCAGTGTTTCCATGACAAGAACATTATATAAATGCAGTATTTACATATAAGAGACACCAACAGAACATCAGTACATAGAGAAACAAAGTTTGATCTCTTATTTAGAATAAGACCCTCACTGATTGGGAGTCATGTAAAACCTTCTACAAACCTGGGTGACACTTATTCATTAGTGAAGGTATGGTAGGTTGTAAAGGTTCAGTATGTTTCCAACAATACATGCCAGAAAAACCCACAAAATGGAGGATGAAAATTTTAAAGATTTGCAACGTGAATACCAGGTACTGTAGCAGGTTCATTTGTTATACAGGCAAACAAGACAGTAGTGTAAGCTGGCATGGCCTAAGGTATGATGTGGGGTTTGGATATTATCACTTAGTGATGATTGAATTTTTCCTTTACAGTATTACATTGTACCTAGCTGTTTATATTAATTTTTCAATGTGAAGAAATGCTTCATTTAGTTTTTTTTGCAGAGAAGCATCTTTCAGGCAATTCATTTTCTTCTTCTTCACATTCAAACATTTCCATTTCTAGCAATTCTTCATTTATAATTTCATCACTGTCAGTATAAAGAGCTTCTTTAACATCTTCGGGTGAAATTTCAAAGTTCAATTCCTTTGCAATGTTTATGATTGCATTAGTTTCTTTTTGAAGACCTTCAAATCCTTCAAAATTTCAATTAATTTGAGACAGAGATTTTCCCAAATTCCTCTCATGTTCTTTATGGCGATTTTATCCCATGTTTTCTTAATCAATTTTATTGCATCAAGGATGAAAAAGTTTTGAATCATGGGACCATTTTCTTTATGAGTCACTTCAATAAGTCTTTCAAAGGTGAAACAGAGATAGTAAGATTTAAACTGCAATAAAGATGTTGTATTGGGAGGTAAAAAAACAACATTAATATTTTGATGATGATGCTTTAAAAATGCAGCATGACTGGGGACATTATCCATTATCAAAAGAATCTCAAAAGGAATTTTTTTATTCTTAAAATATTTTTCTATTTTGGGAACAAAGTGATTAGAAAACCAATCTTCAAACAGAGCTCCTGTTACCCAAGCTTTTTAGTTATGCTTCCAGATTACAGCAAGTTTCATCTTATCAATTCCTTTTAAAGCACATGTATTTTCAGATCAATAAATAAGCATGGGTTTGAGTTTGCAGTCTCCTTCACAATTTCCTCACAGAAGTAATGTTATCCTATCGTTTGCAACTATGAATCCTGGCACTGAAGATTCTTCTTTTGCAATAAAAGTTCTTAAAGGTATTTGTTTCCAAAATAGGCCTGTCTCATCCACATTAAATATTTGAGACAATATAAAGCCTTCTTCTTCAATCAAATCTTCTAATTGGTGAGGAAAAGTTTCTTGCAGCTTTTTGATCTGTGCTACATGATTCTCCATGGATCTTCACATTGTGTCGATTTGCTTGTTTTTTGAAACGATTGAACCAACCATTGCTCACTACAAATGTTTCATTTGATCCATCTGATTTATCCACAAGCGAGTTAAAAAGGGAAATTGCTTTACTCCAAATTATAGCCTAAGTGGCATATGAAGTCTATGAATTTGATTGTTAATCCAAGCTGTCATAAGTTTTTCTGTGCATGAAATTAAACTTTCGTTGTCTTTTCTTCATAAGCAAGTTGAATTTAGAGGGCTTCCTTTAATTTTATTTAAACAATCTTCCTTTGGCTTCAAGATTGTACAAACAGATGAAGGAGCCATATCAAATTTTTTTGGTAAATCTTTAACAGTTGCACCTTTTCTGTGTTGTTTAATCAATTTGTATTTTATTTCTAAAGTAATTGCTTAACAATTCTTATTATCCTTACTTTGCATCTCAATTCTTTCTTTTTGAAGCCATCATAAGGGTATTCAAAAAAATAAAGATGCATAAAAATTTTTTTAAAACAATGAATGGAATGAAGGAAGATAACATGCGGACTAGCATGAAGGAAGTCGGGCAGGCACTGACACTTCAAATCCAAAAAGTAGTTACAGGTGATCATTCAAGATGCTGGCAAACCAGAAGTGACGCTTGTTGCCATGGCAACCAATTTTTCCATTTTCCATCTATAATTTGTAAAGGTGAGGTTTCGCAAATTGGGGTTACGTAAAACAAGGTATGCCTGTACATTATATATATACATACATTATATGTAAACAATAAATGAAATAGAGAGATACAATTGACAATCCAATAATTTATTTATATTATAATATAACATAATATACTATGAATATAAGATAACATTAAAAAATCATTAAAAAACCAGAATAGTCAACAATTTGTTTCAACTTATATACATTTTTTGATATATAAACAATTCAATTCACTTATATAAGTCTCATCAGAGCTAAGGTTGAAATATAGATGAAATTCTGTGTGAAAGGATGGCTGGATTGTAAAAAAATTAATTCAAATGCCTATGTATTATGAGTGTGAGCATTAACTTTTCAACTACATAGCAATTACAATTAAAAAACAATAAAATTATAATGGACAACTATTGAAATATATTTCTATATAGCTCAAATAATATTAACCCAAATCCGTTTAGGTCAAAGACAATCTTTCGCTATTATAATTATATATATATATATATATATATATATATATATATATATCAGGTGATTAAAATCAAAATAAGCAACAAGGATATCCAAAGTTAATGCAGTACGATCGTTTCATGCAACTCTATTTATTTAAGTAATGTGAACATTACATCAAATGTAAAATGCAGAGCAATCCTCAGCTGCACAAAGATATAGAAATTAACTGAAATTTCATTTCAACAGTACATATCTTTATAACTGCATTTAAACTCTCCTTTCTACTTGGAGAGTTTAAATGTAGTTACAATATTATGTCCTTCTGTTGAAATGAAATTTCAGTAAATTTCTATATCTTTGTGCAGCTGAGGATTGCTCTGCATTTTACACTTAATATACTGCTCACATAGCTAAAATAAATGGAGTCGCATGAAACAACTGTAATGCATTAACTTTGAATATCCTTGTTGCATATTTTGATATATATATATGTATATATATATATATATATATGTATATATATATATATATGTATATATATATATATATGTATATATATATATATATATATCTATATATATCTATATATATATCTATATATATATATATATATATATATATATATCATCATCATCATCGTTTAACATACGCTTTCCATACTAGCATGGGGTGGACGATTTAACTGAGGACTGGTGGGCCAGGTGGCTACACCAGGCTCCAATCTAATTTGGCAGAGTTTCTACAGCTGGATGCCCTCCCTAATGCGAACCACTCAGAGAGTGTAGTGGGTGCTCTTACGTGCCAGTCAGGAGGTAGTGGCAATGGCCACGCTCAAAGCACAGGAACCAGTCCAGCGGGACTGGCAACAAACTCGTTCAAATGTCTTTTCACGTGCCAGGAAGCTGACGTTGGTAACGGTCACGCTCAAATGGTGCTATTTACGTGCCACCGGCATGAAAGCCAGACAGCTGGTGCTCTGGCAACGATCACGCTCAGACGGTGCTCTTAGTGATTTACTGGTACTGGTGCCATCACGATTTCGCTTTTGCAAGCCGAGTTTAGTGTTCAATGAAGATGTTGGCATGGGTGCCAGTCTACAAATTTAGTTCGATTTTGATCTCGATTTCACTTGCCTCAACAGGTCTTCGCAAGTGGAGTTCAGTGTCCAAAGAAGGAATGTTACGCATAAGTGGGCTGGTTACATCCCTGGCAGAGGACTTGGATTTTGGTCTCACTTGGTTTGCTGGGTCTTCTAACGCACAGCATATTTCCAAGGGTCTTGGTCAGTAGTCATTGCCTCGGTTAGGCCTAAAGTCCGGAGGTCAAGCTTCACCATCTCATCCCAGGTCTTCCTGGGCCTGCCTCTTCCACAGGTTCCCTCAACTGCTAGGGTGTAGCACTTTTTCACATAGCTATCCTCATCCATTCTCGCCACATGTCCATACCAGTGCAATTGTCTCTCTTGTACACCACAACTGATGCTTCTTATGTTCAGCTTTTCTCTCAAGATACTTACACTCTGTCGGGAATGCACACTGACATTACTCATCCATCGGAGCATACTGGCTTCATTCCTTGCGAGCTTACACATGTCCTCAGCAGTCACAGCCCATGTTTCACTGCCATGTAGCATGGCTGTTCGTATACATGCGTCATACAGTCATCCTTTTACTCTGAGCGAGAGGCCCTTTGTCGCCAGTAGACGTAAGAGCTCTCTAAACTTTGCCCAAGCTATTCTAGCAGCTACACTTTCAGCGCACCCACCCCCACTACTAACCTTGTCACCCAGATAGCAGAAGCTATCAACTACCTCTAGTTTTTCTCCCTAGAATGAGACAGAAGTTGTTTTCTGCACATTTTCAGTGTTTATTGCACCTGAACATCTGCCACATACAAAAACTAACTTCCTAGTTAACCTTCCTTTGATATTGCTGCACCTCTTATGTGTCCATAGCTTGCACTGGGTACATCTTATAGAGTTTCTACCAACAACTTTTTTACAGATCGAGCAGGGCCGTCTACCTGAAGAGGTCTGTGTTTTGTCTACCTTCCTACTTATTAGAACTTTGGTTTTAGCTAAGTTGACTCTAAGGCCCTTCGATTCTAGTCCCTGCTTCCACACCTGAAACTTATCCCCTAGTTCTGATAGTGATTCAGCAATTAGTGCAAGGTCATCAGCATAGAGGAGCTCCCAGGGGCATCCTGTCTTGAATTCCTCTGTTATTGCCTGGAGGACTATGATAAATAGGAGGGGGCTGAGGACAGAACCTTGGTGGACCCCTATCTCTACCTGGAATTCTTCACTGTACTCATTGCCAACCCTCACCTTACTGACAACGTCTCTGTACATCGCTCCCACAGCTCTCACTAACCATTCTTCTATCCCTAGTTTCCTCATTGACCAACAGATAAGGGATCGGGGGACCCTGTCAAAGGCTTTCTCCATGTCAACGAAAGCCAGGTACAGTAGTTTATCCTTGGCTAGGTATTTCTCCTGCAGTTGTCTTACCAGAAATATGGCAACAGTGGTGCTTTTACCTGGCATGAACCCAAACTGCATCTCATCTAAATTGATTCGCTCCCTAATTAGTTGGGCTATGACCGTCTCCGTAACTTTCATAACCATAGCTTGATACCTTTGTAATTATTTGTATCTAAAGCTTCACCTTTACCTTTGTAACAGTTGACTACGGTGCTGCTACACCAGTGATTGGGTATGACTCCTTCGTGTATCACCTGGTTAACAATATGGGTGACTGGGCTATAGCCGACACTGCCAGATATTTTGAGCATCTCTGCAGTGATTCCTGATGGGCCAGGGGCTTTCCCTGTCTTCATACTCATAATTGCTTTATCTACCATGGAACTGTCAACTCGGATAGCTGGTCCCTCTGTTGGGACGACATTTGGCAGACTCTCTTTCTCCCATTCATTCTCTTTATTGAGCAATCTTTCATAGTGGCGTCTCCAAACCTCTTTCTTTGCAGCCTCATTTAGAGCAAGCGTACCATCATCCATGCGAACACATTTCTCACCCACGACATCACGATTCTCTTCCACACACTGTCTTGCAACACGAAATACTTCAAGTCTTTGGTCCTCACGGCGCAGAACATTTGCAAATTTTTTCTTATTTGCTTCCTCTCTGGCTAGATAAACCTGTCTCCTAGCAGTCTGATACACTTCCCTGCTACCCCCATTCTTCCAGTCCTTCCAAGCCTGTTTCTTTTGTCTAATAACCCTGTCAACCACACTGTTCCACCACCAAGTTACTTTGGGTCGAGAGGGGACTTTACACCAGCCACAGATCTGGTCGGTGGCATTCAGCAGGTTGTCCCGTAGGAAACTCCAGTTATCTTCCATGTTGTATGATGCTATACCTCCTTCTATTTTGTCAAATGCTTCAAGTAGTATGTCTCTAAATCTCTGTCCGTTTGCAGGATCTTTAAGCTTCCAAACCCTTCTCCTCCAAGTTGGTCTACTTCTGGGCATCTCTTTTGCCTTGATCCCGAAGTCACTAACTACTAATCTGTGTTGAGGAGGTACATTCTTCGCCAGGGAAGGTTTTGGCATTTATAAGCTGCCCTTTTTCCCTATTTCTGGCGAGGATGTAGTCAATTTGGCTAGAGTGTCTGCTGGAGCGGTAGGTGACTAGGAGACAGGCAGATTTCTTGAAGTTGGTATTGCAAACCATAAGATCGTTTGCATCACAGAACTCCAGGAGTCTGGATCCCCCCCTCATTGCGGGAACCGAAGCCATAGCTTCCATGAATGCCATGGAAGCCCCCTGCATGACGTCCAACAAGAGAGAGTGGTTTTCCATTTCAGTCAAACTTGCAATGGATATAGGAGCTGTTGAAACATATGTGTGGTAGTGATTGCAAGTAGAAAAGGGCTACTGTTGGATATAAAAAGCAAAATTTTTTAAAATGCAGTGAAATAGCCAAGAAAATTTGCAAGCAACTACAAACAGAAATAAGAGGCAAATAAAGTTTTTATCAACTGGTGCACAAGCACACATGGATGAAAATAGTATTCTATTTGTGAACCATGAATATACCAGGTACATGGGTGGTGTAGGCCACCTGAATCAAATGACAAGTTATTTCCTGGTTGGTAGACTGGGTAATAAATGGTGGCAATACCTGGTGTGATATATAGTAAATATGAGTATTGTTCATACATTTATACTGAATATCAAATCAGGAGGGGCACAAAAGCAATGCAGCCATCTGCAGTTCTGAAATGTAGCATTAAAGTCAAGGCAGGTTATTCTTTGAAAAATAATAAGTGCAGGGAGAAAAGCTAAAGCTTGCAAGTAGGATATCTATCTGAATTCAGCCAATCTTCAACATAAAAAAAAATGATGGTTGCAAAAAAAAAAAAAAAATGTCAAAATGATTACCATATTTTAACGTGTACAAGGAACCCTTTTTTGACAAAAATTAGGTTAATAAAACATGGGAGTTTATTATACATGGATAGTATTTTAATCCCTTACAAAATCCTTTTTCCAAATTTTAGGCCTCAAAAATTAGGGGGTTCCTTATGCAAGTTAAAATATGGTACATCAGAAAAGGAAAGCTCCCAGTGAAGAGTCAACTGTAATGGCTTTTCAATGTGCATTTTGAAAAGTTGCATTATGTAGAGTTGGGTACTTTATAAATTTCCATAATAAGAAGCTTGTATGATTTGTATATATAAAATTTGATTTTATAAATACTTTTTTTCTCAAATTTACCTTCTTAATTTTTATATACCTGGAAGGTGAGTGACAAATTTTAATTGATTTGTAATTGTGAATCATTATTATATGTATTTATGTGAAAGTTTATTTCATTTAGTTGACAGTGTGTTTATTTCATTTTATAATTTTTTCAAAGTTAAAGTCCAGTATTTTGTTCTATTTTACCTTTATGGTACACCTGTCTCATATGCATATAAATTCAAGTAATGATCCACTAATATGAACAATTCTTCTACAGTAAAATTCTGTTGTATAACCCAATTAAATAATCCTCCCATTACTATATTTCTAACTTTTAAGTGTTTCGATTAAATTCTAAAATGATTGTGAATTTAGAATGGTTTCATAAAACATATAATTTTCGTTATACAATTTAACAAAAGGTTCTTAAACACATGTCTCATAATTTTTGTCTGAAAGTGAATGTAATTACTGCTAAATACAGGTAAATTCAACAAAATATGTTATTTTAATTTTCTTTGAACATCAGCATAGAAAATGAGTTATTAGCTAATATTCAATGGATATACAACAAAGTTGCAAGAGAAGAGTTGTGCAAATGACTGGATTATTTATCAGTTGAACTCAATGTATATAAGGTAAAACAGAAAGAAATAGGTGTACCATAAAGTAAAAACAATGGAAAACTGACATTTGTCTTTGAAGAAAACTAGGAAATGAAATATACGTCGCCAACTAAATGGAACAAACTCACACATACATGAATACACAAAACACACTTAATAATGATTTACAATCCGAATTAATCAAAATAAAAATGAAGTAAATTTGAAAAAAAAAATCCAAATTCACGCACACACACACTCCTAAAAATACTTGGATTTTTAACCTACTTCCAAGCATGTGGGAAAACTAACTTTTTTTTCTCTTTGTTTATGCTCTGTATAAGGATTTGTTTCTGCAGTAATTGCTATTCAGCGTGGCCAAATCCGGCACCTCTACGAAATCGCTAAAATATGAACAAATCACATTATTGAATTCTTGTAGCTTTGAGATAATGTGAGATACAGCCTTTCCCACCTTTATTCAAGTATAAATACTGTGAAATTTTTGAGACCACATGCTTTTTTTACAACATTTGAAGTGAAGTGTGTATATTAGTATCTATCAAGTAGCGATTCCAACTTCAAAGGTTTCATTCATGATGATATACAAAATGTAAAAGAAAGCAACAGTGATTTGTTTTCGGATGAATCTGATATTGATGTTAATGAATTTTTGTTGGACAACAAAGAAGATTTTGATAGTGAAAGTGATGAAAATGATATTCAAAACATTATGAAGATCACATGGCTGAAAATCACAACATTCTCCATGATTCCAGATTTCACAGAAAAGACTAGTCCATAACATAATCTAGATGCCAATGCTCAACCATTGGACTATTTATTTTTATTGGAAAGTTTTTTTTAAAACTGTCGTAGAGGAAATGAATAAATATGTTCAATTAATGATTTCTATTCGTGGAAGACCACATCCACTATGGCAACCGTAGGCTTTTTTCTTTTACCATAAACACTGTGTTTGATATCAAGCAGTTGCCTTGATTGTGGAACTACTGGAGTCCTGATGTAAGGTATAGTAATTTATACATCTCTAGTATTATGTCAAAAACAATGTATTTGAAAATATCTCAATATTCACATTTATCTGATTCTGCTAATGTCCCCGGCATCAAACTACAATCCCCTGTATAAAGTGTGTCCAATTAATAATTTACTTTCTGATAAGTATAAAACTATGTATCTGTCTCAGAAAAATCTCAGTGTAGATGAAGTCATGATAGGTTATAAGTGTGGGGTACATTTTTGACAATACATGCCTGCTAAACCCACTAAATGGGGCATCAAGGTATGGAAAGTCTGTGAATCAGACACAGGGTATTGTACAAACTTTGAGGTCTATATGGGGAAAAATTATAAAGGAGACAGACCAAATGGATTGGGGTATGATGTTGTATATTCTCTATCTGAACCTTTTCACCATCAACACTGACACCTGTATTTTGATTGTTTTTTTTCTTTTTCAGTGGCTTTGGCAGAACATCCTGCCTGTGATAAATAATTGCAATGGGCTACAACATGAGATAAAAACAACAAAGTAAAAAGAGGGGACATTCTTTAGACGCAAAAAGAAAATTTACTAATCACAGTATACAAGGACAAAAGACAAATTTTATTTCTGTCTACCAATGAACAACCTGGTGTTAGTGCTGAGGGGAAACATGCAATAAATATTTCCTACAATAAATATATGGGTGATGTTGATAAATCCAACTAGTACTGGGTATACTATCCAGTTGAACAACCTGGAAAGAAATGGAGGAGGTACATTTTGTGGTTTTTAGTGAATTTAACTATTGTTAATTCATATATTGTTTATGTGAAAAGCCACAAGGTACCTCCACCACCAAAGAACTATTGCATATGAAATTTTGGGTTGACGTCGCATCTCAGTTACGTGAGGGTTTTTCTTCCAGAAAACACAGAAGTGTGAGAAAAGCAAAATTAACTGAGGTGGATGTCAACAGAAAATATTAACTTTCATAAAGTGGAAAAAAATAAATGGAAGAAAGAAAGTTTATAGACTGTGTTCATTGAAAAAAAGAGAAACCACAAAAGGATATCAGGTTGAAACTGCATATATGTGTTCATTTTGCAAAGTGCCCTTGTGTAAAGGGTGCTTTGGATAATTCCATGACAGAAATGTGGCATAATTATATTTTCTAATTTGATAGAAATATAATTATGTATTCCTTTAATTTTATAACAAATATGTGAAGGTGAGAAATACATATTAATTTTCAGTATATTACACACCTGTAATTCACTTTTGTCTCAGCTGTTAATGAGTTGTGTTATTAGATGCACTCTATCATGTAAATCTACTCACTAAATCGTATAAGAGTACATAGCCAATGGTATATTGACTAGTAAAAGAGTTTTATACTTTATCTTCGATGAAAATGTTTGAATGAAATATAGAAAAAGAATAAAATCTTGTACTGATTATACCTGCATTTAAATTAATTCAAATTAATGTACCTCATCTTGAATGGCAAAGTTGTTGGTGGTTGACATCTAGGATAATTTTAGTAATAAATCAAACAGGTAGGATACATTAAGAGTTTCAATTTTAGTGCTTATCCATAAAGTTATTGCTTATATACCTATTAATTAAATTTACCTGTCCATAAAGTCAAATTTAATCAAAATGATCAAAATTAATTCAATATAGATGTTTATGAATTTTCATCTAACAAGCAAGAATCCTTTCATAGGAAAGTGATGAAAATGTGCATGAAAATGTACCATTCAAGACATTAGAGCAACATGGCTGAACATTACAACATCAACTATTATTCCTGATTTCACTGAAATTACTGGTTCACAACACAATCTATCTTGAATTATCTATTCTGGTTTTTGCCTCAAATGTCCTTCCAAAACCTTTGCATAAGAAACAAATCAATTTGCCCAACAAGTTATTACTACTCATGGAAGATCTGAGCTTTTTGCCATAAATGTAATGTTTGGTATAAAGCAATTTCCAAGACTGCGGGAACCCAAATATAAGATATAGTATCCTTTCATATCAAGTACTATGCCAAAAAACAAGTATTTGAAAGTAAATCAGTATTTACACCTGAGTGATTTTTGCAATGACCTCAGCAGAAATGAACCGAACTATGACCTTCTATTCAAAGTACACCCAATACTTGCTATCTGGAAAAAATACAGACTGTATAATTGCCAGGAAAAAAAGCCTCGGTGTTGATGAAGCAATGATTATTTAAACTGAGAAAAAAATATAATGGAAATAGAATAGACTGGGGTATGATGTTGTATGGTCTCTGAGTCGTTTCACCATCAATACAGGCATCTTTATATTCGTCCTTTTTTTTCTTCAGTGGTTTTGGCAGAATGTCTTGCTCTTGTAAACACCTATACCTGCAGTACAATAATGGACAATTGCAAAGGACTACTCCAAGAAATAAAAACTACTAAATCTCAAAATGCAAAAGAATATGTGCTAGCCACCTTGGAGAAGAACAGATGGTAATTTTATTCTTGTCTACCAGTCATCAGCTAGGTGTTGGCACTGAAGGTAAACTCATTATAATAATCTTATAAAATAAGCACATCCATGACATTGATAAAAATGACCAGTATCATGCATACTATCCTGTTGGATGTCCTGGAAAGAAAAGGTGGAGATATATTTTGTGGTATTAGTAAATTTAATTGTCAATTCTTATATCATGAAAATGAAAAGCCACATGGTATTGCCACCACCAAAGGACTACTGCCATATGAAGTTTTATGTTGACATTGTATCATGGTTACATGGGGGCTTCTCTTTGTGAAAGCACAAAGCTGAGAAGAAAAGCAAAATTAACCAAGTTGGATGCCAGCAGATGAAATATTGACTTCTATCAGAGTGAAAAATAAATGGTAGGAAAAGTGAGAAGAATGTGCTCATTGCAAGAATAGAATTAAAGAAAAAAACTTCAAATGTGTATCAAGTTGAAACCTCTTTTATATGTTCCTTGTGTAAAATGCCATTGTGTAAAGGGTGCTTTGGACAATTTCATGACATACCTAAGACATAGTATTTTCTAGTTTGACAAAAATACAATTATTATATATCCCTTGTATATTAATATGAATAATGTGTGAAAATATATATTAATTTTCAATATGTTATCTATATTTACCTGTGTCTCATTTGTTAATGAATTTTTTTGTTGGACACATTGTTATATAAATATATTTAATTGTTTAAGGGTACATTAGTCAATAGTATATTAACTAGTGTAGAGTTTTAGATTTTATTTTTAACGAAAATGTTTGAACAACATATAAAAAAAAAAGAATAAAATGTTATACTGACTCTACCTATATTTTGATTTAAATTAATGTACCTACTTCTGAAAAGTTGCAAAATTGTTGGAGGTCAACATCTGGGACAATTTTACTAACAAAACAAACAAGTAGGATACATAGACTGAGTGCTTTTTACAGGACATCATCACCAATAATGTCTGTTTCGGCATGATTTTTACAGCTGGATGCCCTTCCTGATGCCAACCACTTTACAGAGTGATCTGGGTGCTTTTTACATGGCACCAACACTGGCGAGGTTTGCTTTGGCATGGTTTCTATAGCTGGATGTCCTTCCAAATGCTAACCCCTTTACAATGTGGACTGGATGCTTTTTATTGGCACCAGCAAGTAGGAAGGAAGAAAAGACTCTGCAGCCAACAAGGAAATGACTGTACTTAAAGTTCTGATAAGGATTAAGTAGCAACTCCATATGGTGCATAGTGTCAGCCATGGGTGCACAAGAGGTGTATTGGAATCACAAGCAGGCTGACATTGAATAAAGACTTTGTATGTGGCAGATGTACAAGAGTAGCTTGTAGTGAAAGTACTAGTAAAATAAATTAATGCTTAGAAAGTTCATTAGAAAGCAGCTGATAGTTTCCTTTATCTAGGCCAACTTATCAGCTATGGAACTGCATGCTGGTAAAGTGTGAAAATGTTCAGAGAGCTATTATCTCTGTTGGAAACAAGGGGATTCTCTCTCTCTCTGAGTGAAAGATAGACTGTATTAGGTTGTTTCACATGAAATGTCATATTTGAAAGGTAACAATAAAATGTTTCAGAAGTGTTAGAGAACTGATTTATTTAATCAAAGTATGATCCATGTTCATCTATGACATTTACCCAATGTTTCTCTGTCATATATTCCATCATTAAAAAAAAAATTCATCTTTTGCTGTGATAATCTGTCCGAATGCTTCAATTACCTCTTCTCTATTTAAGAATGTTTTATTGCTTATGAAAAGTTCAAAATGCTTAAATAAGTGATGATCAATAGGAGCGATATCAGGGGAATAGGGAGAATGTTGCAAAATCTCATAATTCGGGCTTTGCAACTTTTGGATCGTAGCTTGGAGTGTGAGGACAGACATTGTCATGAAGCAAAATTGGGCCATGTCTATTCACTAATCTGAGTTGCTTTTTCTTTTCAAATTCTCATTCATACAATCAATTTCCTGGCAATACGATGTTGCCGTTACTGTTTTTTCTTGTTGCAAAAATGAATAATGAATAACTTTCTTCGCAGACCACCATACAGAGACCATTAACTTTTTCGGGTGCAATGGTGGGTTTGGGTAGTGTTTAGATGACTCTCCTGCATCTAATCACTGTCCTGTTCTGCTGTTGTCAAAGAGTATCCATTTCTCATCACAAGTAGTGATTTGATGCAAAAATGGGCTTTTTCCAGCCAAGAAAGCAGTAAGGAGCACACTTCAAGGCGTTTGTTTTTTTTTAATCTCGTTCAGTTGATGTGGAACAAACCTATCTGTTTTCTTGACTTTTCCAAATTTTTACAGGTGTCCCAAAACAGTTGTGCGAGATGTTTGGAGTTCTGATGTAAGTTTTTGAACCTTTGTTCTTGGATTTTGTTCAACCAAAGCATTAAATCTATCATCAAATACCTGATTTTGGCCTACCCCTTTGTTTATTTTCAAGGCTATCATCTCCTGGAACCATCTCTGAACAATTCTGATGTCAACAAAACCATTACCAAAGGCCTGCTTGATATTGTGTACAGCTTCTGCGGCAGATTGATCCAGTTTGAACTCATACGAGGAAATCACTCAACATAGTTTCGTTGTTATCATTTTCATTAGTTTTGTGGGTACGAATTTTGTATACCAATATTGTTGGGAAAGAAAAAGAGTCAAGATTAAATGCATAGTATACATAATTGAGTTTTTAAATGACCGAAATAACAAGTAATTAAAAATGTGACATTACATGCGAAACAACCTAATATATTGTTTGTATGGGAGGTGGGCACTGAATTAAGGGGATGTGTAAAGATTGAAGAGGAATAAAGCAACCATGCTCTATTGAGTGTGTAATATCAATGAGCATGAACAATTTGGTACAGATAAACTGAGAGATAACCTGGGTATAAAAGGAATAAGTTGTTGTATGCAAGAAAGATGACTGCATTAGTATGGACATGTAATATGTATGGATGATGACAGATGGGTAAAGAAATGCAAAAAGATCTAAGTAGAAGAAAACTGTGAAAGACATGGGCAGAACTGGTGTATCTTAAAATGTTAAACATGACAAAGAAGATGACAAAGGAAGCACAAAAAGTGGTGAAACATTGTGTTAGAAAAGACTCATCTAACCCATTGAAAAGCAGATGTAAAAATGATGATGGTGATTTTATACATCATACACAATATTTAGTAAGAATATAAGAAAAATATTTACTATGATGAACAGTTATAAAACATTTATTAAGCTTATTCACTTACTTTTTCAACTTCAGCTCGAGACAAATTGATATCAGCATCTGCCTTTTTGTAGGCTTCAATAGCTTTTTCTGCTTCCCTATATGCTCTCTCATATTGTTTCTTTGTCTGAAAAATGCACATAAATCAGCAATAGATTTGTCTTTAATGTTAGTGGTAGTAAAAATGAAGAGAGTGATTATAGTAGTGGCAACAGCAGTGATTGAAATGCTTTATTTTTAAATTACATTATTTGATGTAATACTATTTAAAAAGAGAAATTCTATTAAAAACTACTGGTAAAGACTTACGAGGATTCTTCAATGTCAATATTTACAGACACATTTGTCCAACAAAATAGACTGTGAAATAAATTCAAAGCTGAATACAACGGATTTACAACAGTTTCTTTCATGCTAACATACAAATGATTTAATGCAACAGTACATTTAAAAATACACTGTATGTACTTTATCTTTGGATAGTTGATACAAGATTCTTCAAGAGTTACCTTGTCCAATTGCTGAGTTGACAAAATAAGGCTTTGCTGTACTTTTGTTCCTTCTTGTAAACCCTGGAATTTGCCAAAAAGTGAGAATGCTTATTGTTGCAAAAGAAAGGGAAAAGGTCAAGAGTGAAATGGAAAGAGAGACATGGAGAATCAAATACAAAATGAATGTTCAAATATTTTGTTCTTTTGAAAAATTACTTTGCCAAAAAATTATATTTCAAGTTTCTATGTATGAAGAAAATTTGGCTAATATTCAAATAAGTGTCAGAATTATATGTACTGACATTATGGAATGCTTTATGTTATATACTTACCATACCAAATGAAAGTAACACTAACAACAACAGTTTTATAATATGGCCAAAAACAAAGCTATAAACCCATGATTGCATTTTGGGGTCAAATGAGCCAGGAAAAGGAAGCTCATGAAAATACAGATGTCGAGTTTAGTGTTAAATAAAAATTTACAATACATAATTAAACTACTTAAAACAAAGCAATTGCAGATACTGTTTGTGGCAAGAACAGGTGTGAAATTTTAGAAGAGCAGAGTTACAGGAAAAGAAACAAAATGAAGGTGCTGGTCAATAGGCAAATTAATACCAGTGTGGAAAATGGTTAAAAAATTTACTTTCCAATCATGGGGTCCTTGGTTTTTATTCTGCTATGTAGTATCTTAGGCAAGTGTCATTTTCTAAAGCTATGAGTCAACCCATACCTTGTGAGTGAAATTAGGTAGACTAAAACTGTGGAAAAGTCTATCAGATGCTTTACATTTATAATTCAGAGATCTAGGTTTGTCAAACTGTCACACTGATTCTGCTTGAGAATTACATGAAGGATACAAGTCTCTGTGAAACATTTGGCCACTTACAGGCTAATTCAATGAGTGTGGTAGTTTAGTTGATTGAACAACTGAATGCTCATGGTCACTTATACTAACCTAGATCCAACTAATATTTAATCAAGTAAATGTTTACTTCTAACAGCAGTCCAGAACACTAATTCTTATGTAGCTTTAGTCATTCCTGATACGGAATATCAAATGTGCAAACTACTAACTATGTTAAAACTCCAAATGTAGTGGTGCCACTAAGTTGAGAAACCTGTTGAAGATTTCAAAATACCCTGGTTTACTGTATGGAGCACAGTGTGAAAGTCTGAGTTCAGTTTGATTTCTATATTTATCTCTAGAGGTGCATATTCAGTTATTGATGCTGCTGTTGCTTTTAAGTAATATCTTCCTTTTGTGTTTATCTTAAGTTTATTTGTAAGGACGGTATTGTTGTTTAACATCAAACAGACCTATGAACAAAAGTATTCTAACTGTCTATCTGTTATATCACCCAACAGATTGTGAAGTACATTATCCATTGTATCCTTCCTTTTCAAGATATAGGAGGTAATTTGAAAGAAATTTGGCTGCTAGACCTGGTTGAGGAAATGTGTAAAAATAATCCTTGGTAGTATTGTGGTGTGATATGTATGGTTGTTTGGTATAGTACCGAACATGCAGTTTCAGAGATTGTGTAGGTCAGGGATTACTGTAACAACAGACTTCCTCTACTATTTAAAGAAAAAAAATAAATAAAATATTCAAGTTGTTGTTCAGCCCTGATGGTTGAGCAGATTTATAATCAAAGTATGCCAGCCATGACTATCCTGTCTTTTTCCTATATGCAGGGAACCTAGGACCATTTGTCCTTTACTAAAATGGTAGATTATCATTTGAGGGAGACTCTGCTATTTCTAGCAGACTAACAAACCATATAGAGGCCACTATATTAGCTTGTATTGAGGTTTCCTTGTTGGCTCATAGATTCTAGTGATTCAAGAAGAGCACTAGCCTTACATCATATTATCAGGCCCAGCATAAATGATATATAACCTTCAAACACACAAAAGTCTAGTCTACACAATAAAATCCTTTAATTTCAGAGATGACTATAGGAACAGTAATATACGCATCTTGTTATTTTAAAGTGTTACAGGTTAAATATCTCTTGCAGAGGTACACTGCCACCCCACCTTCCATGTCAGCAAGTGGTGGATGTTTCAACAACATATCAAATTCCAATGTCTCAGTTTTGGCAAAATTTTAATGACTGGATGCACTTCCTAATGCCAACTATTTTACAGAGCATATTAAATACATTTTTTTTTTTTTTGTGGCACTAACACTATAAAAATTAGAAAATTACTATTTATAAATCTCACAACAAGAGATATTCAGCAACAGTACTTTGGAGTAAAGATTATTTGCCAACATAACATGGCAGTCCTGCTTTAGGATGAATGTTGCTGTAATTTAGCCCCAGGAGACATCGTCTCCAGCTGGCTATACGACACGATCTGTGTCCTTATATTTTTGAACAAGGGAATCTAGAGGTCAAATCTGGTCAGTTTGAACATGAAATATGTAGAATATTTCCGCCTGATGTGGCTGGTTTAAATACTAAATAATTAAGAGTAAGGACCTTAGTGTGGATTTAGAAAGCATGAATTCATCAGTATTTCAGTCTAGTCAACTAATTTTCCACTACAATCATTTCTGTAATAACAATTAATTGTTGCTTGCCTTTCAGTTGGCCTTATAGCAGTGGACTTGAGAGAAAAACGTTTGAACTATGACCATCTTATTTTTCCCCATCTTTTTTCTGAATAGTAGAATGTAATATGTAATTTGTGGGTTATTCGCTGCTATGTCTAGCAAGTTGAGCAACCAAGTTGGTTGGCAGGGAAAACAAGAAGTAGTTGAAAGACATGAAGACAATATCAGGGGAGTTGCAGCACAGGTTGGTGGTTGCTGAGTTGGATAAGAAGAAAACCAAAAAGTGTGTGAGAAAGGGAACAGTTGAGAGGAGAAACATGTGGAAACTGCAGGAAGAAGAAACAAGAGCAAGGTTTGAGGAGAGAGTTAAGGTGTTGGTAAGCATTGATGCCCCAGATCTGTGGAAGTCTTTTAAAGAAGGGGTACTAAAGCATGTGATGAAGTGTGTGGAAGGACAAAAGGTAGGAGAGATCAAGGAAATACATAGTGGTGGAACGAGGAGGTAAGGGATGTGATAGCGAGGAAGAAGGAAGCGCATAAAGCTTTATGTAATAATAAGACTGAGCAAATGAAAGCCAGGTATAATAACACGAAGAATCATACAAAGATGGTGGTTGCGAGATGTATGGGGAAGGAGGCTCAGGATAAGTTGAGCGGGCTTGATGAGAACCCAGATACAGTGTTTAGGTTTATTAAATCAATGCAAAAATATGGAAGATATGTTGAGGGAGGAAGATGCATGAGGGGGAGTGAATGAAGGTTGAATTTTAGTGAGAAGGACAGGGGAAGAGATTGGAAGAAGCATATGAAGGGAATTATGAATGAGGAGAATGAATGGGATTGGAGGGTGGAAACTGCTGTAGTGGAGGGGTCAGTGGAGAGGGTTAATTGGGAAGAAGTAGTAGAGGCAATGAAGGAAATGAAAACAGGAAGGCAGCTAAACCATCAGAAGTAAGTGTGGAAATGATAACTGCAAGTGTGGAGATAGGGATTGTTGTGATGATGGAGCTCTGCCAGAGTGTGCTGGATGGAAGAGGAATGCCAGATGATTGGACACTAAGGGGAAGGGGGATGCGATGAGTTGTGGGGTTATAGGGGAGTGAATTTATGCAATGAAGACAGTGGAAAGAGTATTGGAGAGGAGAATTCGGAAGGGGGTGGATGTGGATGAGATGCAATTTGGTTTTATGCAAGGAAGGGGACAATAGATGCAGTGGTCATTGTAAGGAGATTGCAAGAGGAATACCGAGATAAGGAGGAGTTGTACATATGCTTCATTGATCTGGAGAAGGCATTTGATAGGGTTCCAAGGAAGGTGATTGAGTGGGCATTGAGGAAGAGAAGTGTACTAGAGGTAATAGTGAGGGCAGTGATGAGTTTCTATGAGGAGGTAAAGACAAGAGTTAGAATTGGTTCAGAGCTGTTGGAGGAGTTTGCAGTGAAAGTTGGTGTGCATCAGGTATCTGTGTTGTCACCGTTGTTGTTTGCAATAGTGGTTGATGTGGTGATGGAGAGTGCAAGAGAGGGATTGATAATGGAGGTACTGTATGCGGATGACCTTGTTCTGATGAGTGAGACGATAGAGGGATTGAGGCAGAAGTTTTGGAAATGGAAGGAGGCGTTTGAAAGCAAGGGTTTGAAGGTAAACCTTGGGATGACAAAGGTGATGGTGAGCGGGATGGAAGGAGAAGTGTTAGTGAGTAAGGTGGATTCATGTAGTGTACCTGGGAGGAGGGTAATGGCAAATGTGGTGTTGTGTATGAGATGTGAGAAATGGATTCATAGTAGATGTACAAAAAAGTAGAAGGTGACCCCAAGACTGGCAAGAGAGTTTGTTTGTGGAAGATGTGAGAAAGGAGCTGGAGAGTGGACAGAACCAGTGGGAATGCTATGTGATGAGGGTTTTGTTATTTGGGAGATAGGGTGGATGTGAAGCAGCTGTGACAGCAAGAGTGATGTGGAGCGTTGTTATATGAGAAAAGGTTCTCATTAACGATGAAGAGAAAGGTCTGTAAGAGTTGTGTGAGAGCTGCAATGCTGTATGGGGGTGAGACATGGCGTCTGAGGGAGACAGAAATGGTAATTTTGAAGACTAAGAGAGCAATGGTGAGTGAAATATGTGGGGTGAAGTTGTTTGATAAGAGGAGAACTGAAGATTTGATGGGAATGCTGGGGTTGGAAGAATTGGTGGAATGGTTGGCAAGGGTGAATGGAGTGAGGTGGTATGGGCAGGTGTTGAGGAGGGATGAAGTGCATGGGTAACTGTGTTTGAGGTAAATGGAGGGTGATTGTGTTTGAGGTAAATGGAGTGCGAAAGCAAGGCAGACCAAGGAAAAGATTGAGGAGATTAGGAGGGTTGGTTTGAAAAAGGAGGATGCCCAAAACCAGGTAAGAGGTGAGATGGTGTGAGGGCGGTTGCTATGGCATTGGGGTATATCTGGCCACCCCCATTAATGGGGACAAAACCCGGATTTAAAACACTGGATGATGATTATTTCCGTGCTGGCATGGGTTAGACAATGTGACTGGAACTGTCTATCCCAAGCTAGCATGGAAAGTGGATGTTAAATGATGATCATGATAAATATTGATAATAGATTTAATGTTTGGTACAACTGACAAACACATGTACCACAAAATTACTACCTTCAACATTTCAGGATGGAAGGCCAGAATGTAATAATACTTTCAAATCGTTTAGAGCAATTCACATAAAAATTGCACTTTAAAATAGTGTTTAGCAAGAGTTGTGTAATTGAAAATAAATACCCTGGGTAAATATTTACAATTAATACCATGAAAACTTCCCATTCAAAGAAAAATTAGCTGAATCGTCTCAAAACTTTCACTGTATAATTGTCATAAATATTCACGCTTTCAACTATACACCATGCCCAGAAAAAGAAAGGGCAACATCCTGTCCTGGAAAAAATTCCCCATTCACAAAAGTTTGCTGAGCAAAGACAACAGATGCTAATTGAAGAAAACAGACAAGGACCTAGCTCTTCTCAGTGTCTTGAAATAAAGTGAAGGAGAGTGCAAGAAATCTGTGCAATGGAAACACCAGAAGAAACAAAGGCACAGAGAAATGCAGATCGGTTAAGGAGACAGGAAACCCATGTGATGGAAAGATCAGAAGATTCAGAATCATGGAGGAATGCAAATTGGCTAAGAACACAGAAAAACTGTGTAATGGAAATACCACGAGAAACAGAAGCACGGACAAATACTGATCAACTGGGGGAAACAGGACTCCAGGGAAAACATGTTGCTGCCACAAATTCAGCAGTGACAAGCAAAGAAACCAGGCACTGACACTGAGAGAATGGCTATGGCAGATTTTCATGAGAAAGAATGAAACCCAAGCCTTATGTTGCACTACTGTGGAAACATTTTTAAAAATTGCTAGCAAGAGAAATAATATTCTTAAGATTATAAACCTGGAAAATTATATGACAAGTTATTACACTTGGAAAACTTCAGGACAGCTTATTACATCTCGTAAAGTACAGAAAAAAAAATTTTTTACTTCAAATATTGCAGCTAAGGAAAAAATTTCAAATTATATATTTAGATTTAGAAAATATTACCTTTTATTAAAATTTAAAATTTTATTAAAAGTTATTACTTCTATTTTACTTGTTACTTCTATTAAAAATTAAAAATAACTCAAATTTTTTGCACTTTAAAAACAACAAATTCACAGTAAAATTTGCTTGAGTTATATACTTAAGTTATTGCCAAGTCTTCACATTGCTTAAGTTATTGCCAAGTCTTCACATTGCTTAAGTTATTGCCAAGTCTTCACATTTTTAGTTTTGACCCAATGCCTATTTTTTACATAATGAATTTGCCTACCATATATACTATTCTGCTTTGCATAGGACTTTAGCAATACTGATACTTCTGGCTCACATTTTTTAAGTATTCTAGTGCGTCGATATTTTAACATAATGATGGTACCTTTTTAAATTATAATCAGGTAGTTCATGAAGGTGTCATACCCAATGTCTGGTGTAGCAGCACCAAAGTCAACTGCTATAAAAGTAAAGGTGATACTTTAAATAGAAATAATTACAAGGGCATCAAATTATTGGATCAGATGATGAACGTTACAGAGAGGGTCATAACCCAACTAATTAGGGAGAGAGTTAACCTAGATGAGATGCAGTTTGGTTTTGTACCAAGCAGAAGCACCACTGATGCTACATTTCTGGTAAGGCAACTTACCAGAAATGTAAAGAGAAATATCTAGCCAAAGATAAACCTCTGGACTTGGCTTTTGTTGCCTTGGATAAAGCCTTTGACAGGGTCCTTCGATCCTTTATCTGGTGGTCAATGCGGAAACTAGGGATACAAGCCCTGTACAGAGATGCTGTCAGTAAGGTGAGGGTTGGCAACAAGTATAGTGAAAAATTCCGGGTAGATGTAGGGGTTCACCAAAGATCAGTCCTCAGCCCCCTCTTATTCATCATAGTCCTCCAGGTAATAACAGATGAATTCAAGACAGGCTGCCCCTGGGAGCTCTTCTATGCTGATGACATTGTTCTAATAGCCAAGTCACTGCCAGAACTAAGGACGACATTTAGGGTATGGAAGCAAGGTCTAGAATCGAAGGGCCTTAGGGTTAACCTAGCAAAAACCAAAGCCTTGGTAAGGAGGAAGGCTGACAAATCACAAATCCCTTCAAGTGACCCTGCCTGATCTTTAGAAAAGGCATCGGTAGAAACTCCATACGAAGCATCCGGGGTAAGCTATGGACACATAAAAGTTGCAGCAATATCAAAGGAAGGCTAACCGGGAAGACAGTTTTTGTGTGTGACAGATGCACAGGGGCAATAAACACTGAAGATGTACAGAAAACAGATTCCATCATATGCCAAGGGGAAAATCTAGGTGACCAAGTCTGTAGTGGGAGTGAATGCTCTGAGTGTGTAGCAGCTAGAATAAGAATAGCCTGGACAATGTTCAGGGAGCTCCTACCTCTGCTGGTAACTTAGGGCTTCTTGCTCAGGATGAAAGGTAGTCTGTATGATGCATGTGTGTGAACTACCATGCTACACAGCAGTGAAACATGGGCCATGACTGCTGAGGACATGCATAGGCTAGAAAAAAATGAAGCTAGTATGATCCGCTGGATGTGTAATGTCAGTGTGAATACACGAAAGAGTGTAAGTGCTCTGAGAGAAAAGTTGGACATAGGAAGCATCAGATGTGGTGTGCAAGAGAGATGACTGTGCTGGTTTGGTCATATGTTATGTATGGATGAGGACAGCTGTGTGAGGAAGTGCCACACCCTAACTGTGGAAGGAATCTGTGGAAGAGGTAGACCTAGAAAGTCATGGGATGAGGTGGTGAAGCATGATCTTTGAACATTGGGCCTCACAGAGACAATGACAACTAAAGTTGATATGATATGCTTCAGAAGGCCTATTGAGTCAAGTAAAACCAAACTCGTAGTTGTGGCCAGTGCCCCCTGACTGCTTCCCATTCCAGTATGTAAAATGCATCATCTAAATATGGTCGATGCCAGTGTACCCTGAGTGGTTCCCATGCCAGTAGCACATAGAAAGCACCATCTGAACGTGGCTGATGCCAGTACCCCTTGACTGGCTCCTGTGCTGGTGGCACATAAAAAGTACTATCTGAACATGATCAATGCCAGGACCACCTGACTGGCTCCTGTGCTGGCGGCACATAAAAAGCACCCACTACATTCTCAGAGTGGTTGGCAGTAGGAATGGTTTCCAGCTGTAGAAACATTGCCAGATCAGATTGGAGCCTGGTGCAGCCGCTGGATCTCTAGACTTCAGCCAAACTGTCCAACCCATGCCAGCATGGAAAACGGACATTAAACGAGGACAACGATGATAATGATGATGATGTTACTTTGTAAATTAAAATCAAATATTTTTTAATATTCAAATTTTATCCTTAGCTGCAATATTTTAAGTAAAAATTTTCTTGTTCTGTACTTTACCAAATGTAATTAATAAGCTGTCCTGAACTTAATTTTCCAGGTTTATAATCTTAAGAATATTATTTCTCTTGCTCGCATTTTCCCATGTAATCCATGTTTTTGCCAGGCTATGCTATTATGCTAATTAATAATGTGTCAAATAGCGATGTCATTGATAATTTCTTTCATTGCCTCAATGATGCCAGTGACATGTATTAAAAGTCCCCTTATAGAACTATATTCATAAAAAAGTATAGAATTATATTATCACCCTCAAATTTGAGAAACAAACACTCATAACTTTTTTTTCTTTTAAAACTTCATTGCATGAAATTCCTTGAATTGAGTTCTATCATTTAAGTTTAATTAAAATATAGTTTGTTTTTAAAATAAAAAAGTTAATTATACTTAAATCTAATATTTTGTCTTACATATATTTCTTCATATTTTACCTCACAACTTTTTCGATACAAATTTTTGTTGCATGGGAACAAAACTATGAAATTCTTCATGCTTTCTTGTATCACTGAAGCTAAGCTAAATGTATTTTGCTTTTAAAATAAAAAAGTTATTTGGGTCTAAACTTGATTGGTGGCATTACTTACTCTCCTATAATGTTGCTACAAATTTTGATATAAACTTTTTCTACTAGACCAAATCTCAATTTTTTTTAATGCCAAAATGTAGCTAGGGACCAGACCTCTTCAAAAATGTTAACAGGTTTCAATTTGATTAAGAAATGTATTAGCGACAAGCTCTGAAAGGTGCTGCATGTGAGTAAATTGCAGCCTTAAAAATATTATTCAACTACTACTGTAGTTGAATGATAACAATTATAATAAATTTCTACTAATACTTTATCTTCGTAACACAAAAGAAAAAAACTAAGTATTATATAAAAAAAATTTTCAAATATTCCACAGCTGATAATTAGTGATGTTCATTATACACAAGTGTGTATTACTAGATATCACTATTGAATGCCTTACAGTGGAGACAAGCACAGTTTCAAGATACAAAAACAGGAAAATTATATACCATTTGAAAGTTCTGGATGTGAACTTTATTCTCATATAGTTTTAATTAAAATCCAACAGTTACATATCCTGTCAAGATCCCTCAAATACCCTAATATTTCTATGCATTTACAATAACTGTCCATTTATTTTTGATGCTAAATGGTAGCTCTCATTCTATGCACTCAAGTGTTGCACCTGAAGTTGTGTTAAAAATCATATTGTCATGAAGAGGAAGTCTTTCGCTTCATTTTGATGTAAAAATTGATGGGGGCAGGTCAGATAATTGTTATGAAATGTAAAAGTTGAAATTTCATTGTTAATTTTCACTTAGAAAAGGACATTTTCTTCAAAATTTTTATATCATAAGAAAAAAAAATTCTCACAAATTCTATATAAGTTATTGATAATTCTGGCCATGATATAGCAAAAGAGCACAAAATCACTAAAGAGAGTGGTATACTGATGCTACTTGCCAAACTGATGTAGATTGCATGCAGTGAGAGGTGAAAAGGAAATGGATGAACTAATTACTAAGTAAACATATATTTCTAGAAAAAATGTGCTAAATTGAGTTTAATAAGTCTTCTACAACCCAAACTTAGCATGAAAACATTGTATTGAGAATGTTGTTTTTTCCCTCTCACTGTTTTAACATGCGGAGAGTTGCTAGGCAAACCTAAGAGATATTCTAGTACATGTAAATTGCATTTTTCTTTGAGAAATATTGGTCAAATTTTGCCAATAAAAATTTTATTGTGCTATCTATGCTATAATTGCGCTATTTACATCTGAGTGTGTGTCTGTGTCAAAATTTTGTTACCAAACTCGTCTGCAACCATTAGACCAATTTTGACCAAACTTGTCATGAGGAACCATGTACACCAGGAGAATGTCAACATCTGTATGGGATTCACAAAAATTAACTGGTCTGGTTCCAGTCTGGTAAAATCTGACAAAACGAATTACCCCACTCTCACTATTCAGTGACTCTCCTACTATTCCTCATGCTTACTACCTCTTTCTCTAATTGAGAGCTGTAGTGAGAAGAAAAGGTAATTGATAGAATTGCAGACAATGTTACCTCTTATAACTCACTCTCTCTTAACTGGTTCCGCTCTTTTCCATGTCTCCTCCAGTGTTACTTTGATGTTTCCCTTTCACACACATAATATATATATTAAATCGAAATTGAACTAAATTTGACAACTGGCACCCATGCCAACATCTCCTTCATTGGACACCGAACTCGGCTTGCAAAGACCTGTTGGGGCAAGTGAAAGCGAAATTGTGATGGCACCTGTACCAGTGGAGCGCTAAGAGCACCTGTACCAGTGGAGCGCTAAGAGCACCGTCCGAGCGTGATCGTTGCCAGAGCAGCTGGCTGGCTTTCTTGCCAGTGGCACGTAAATAGCACCATTTGCGCGTGATAGTTACCAGCGTCGCCTTCCCGGTACTTATGCTGGTAGCACATGAAAAGACATTCGAGCGAGGTCGTTGCCAGTGCCACTGGACTAGCTCCTGTGCAGGTGGCATGTAAAATACACCATTTTGAGCGTGGCTGTTGCCAGTACCACCTGACTGGCCTTCGTACCAGTGGCACATAAAAGCACCCACTACACTCTCGGAGTGGTTGGCGTTAGGAAGGGCATCCAGCCGTAGAAACTCTGCTAAGTCAGATTGGAGCCTGGTGTAGCCGTCTGGCTCACCAGTCCTCAGTCAAATCGTCCAACCCATGCTAGCATGGAGAGCAGACGTTAAACGATGATGATGATAATGATGATATATATATATATATTATGTACTGAACTCATTCTCTCACACAATGTTACCTCTCATAACTCTCTCTCTCACACATATTTACCACTTCTCTTACTTCATTCTCTACAATTACACCATACTCACTAAAGACTATCTTAAAGTGCGATTTTTATGTTATTGAATTGTTCTAAATGAATTTGACCATAAAAATGTTGGAAATTTAGTATTTTTTAAGATATTAATAAAATTTGTCAGACCTATTTTCATGTCGTCAGAGTTATTCTTATGTCTGTTTATGTCATTGCGTGTATATGTTATTGAATGTACTGTTGTCTGAAATAGCAGACCTAAAAAGTTTGAAAATTTTGGAAAATTTACACATTCAACTGCATGAAAATATGTTTGACTAATTTTACTGTTACCTTAAAAAATACTAAATTTCTGACATTTTTATGGTCAAATTCGTTTAGAGCAATTCACATAAAAATTGCACTTTAAAATAGTGTTTAGCAAGAGTCATGTAATTGAAAATAAATATCCTGGATAAATATTTACAATTAATACCATGAAAACTTCCCATTCAAAGAAAAATTAGCTGAATCGTCTCAAAACTTTCACTGTATAATTGTCATAAATATTCACGCTTTCAACTATACACCATGCCCAGAAAAAGAAAGGGCAACATCCTGTCCTGGAAAAAATTCCCCATTCACAAAAGTTTGCTGAGCAAAGACAACAGATGCTAATTGAAGAAAACAGACAAGGACCTAGCTCTTCTCAGTGTCTTGAAATAAAGTGAAGGAGAGTGCAAGAAATCTGTGCAATGGAAACACCAGAAGAAACAAAGGCACAGAGAAATGCAGATCGGTTAAGGAGACAGGAAACCCATGTGATGGAAAGATCAGAAGATTCAGAATCATGGAGGAATGCAAATTGGCTAAGAACACAGAAAAACTGTGTAATGGAAATACCACGAGAAACAGAAGCACGGACAAATACTGATCAACTGGGGGAAACAGGACTCCAGGGAAAACATGTTGCTGCCACAAATTCAGCAGTGACAAGCAAAGAAACCAGGCACTGACACTGAGAGAATGGCTATGGCAGATTTTCATGAGAAAGAATGAAACCCAAGCCTTATGTTGCACTACTGTGGAAACATTTTTAACAGAACATGCCCTGCGTGCAAAGCTTACTTTTGGAGTGCTGAGAAAACTACCTTCTGCTGTGGCAAAGGAAAAATTAGCAGTGGCAAAGTTTCACTATAAAAAGCCTCCAAAATTAATAGTTAAATACTATGATGTTAATCTATGCGGTCAACTGTTTCTGAACAAAATTCGTGACTGCAATAATTTACTGGCTTATGGCTTCACTTGGACTGGATAATCCACCAGTTGGACCACAGGGTGGTAGCACTTTTATGCCTACTTTCAAGATTCAAAGAAAGTTTTACCACTGCATAAGAAGTCTCCTACCAGCAGTAAACAGGAAACCAGTTTATGCATAGCTACATTTTGATGACACTGAAAATGGGATGAGAAACAGGTTGTCATTCAGAGGAGCTGACAATGACCTTAATGAGAACATCCTGCTAGACTTGCAGGGAGCACTGCATATGCACAATCCATATATCAAAAGTTTTAAACAAGCTATTAATATAACTAAGGAATACTCTGCATTAGGAAAATGTTCTACCGGTGATATTATTATAAGTCATGACAAACGGCTTATTCCTGCTGGGTAACATGAGAGAATCTGTAATCCACCAACTGCACCAGAAGTTGCTGTGATCAAGGTGGGGGATGATATCAATAATCCAAACATTAAACCCGCAGATGTTGCTGTGCAGTATATAGAGAGCAATGGGAAGCAATGGAAGTTAGGCTACATTAGTCAAATCCACAGAAGCTATAACTCTCTATTAAAATTTCATGTTCCAAAATCTCAGGATTTATTTTCCTCCATACCTACTACAAATGAGTCAAGATTCAAGTTCCTGTGGTTTGTAGTTTTGGATTTAGCTAAGCCAGAAAACACTGCAAAATTGATCATTTGTTACATGCAACAAAATAGGCTTTACATAAATATTTAAAATATTGCCAAGGAAAAAAATAGACAACTACTATACCGTGGTCACTATTAATTTGTGTAATTTGAAGATGAGTATCACCTCACTTTCAAAGATATGACATCACAAATATAGCTACTTATTCATTTAGGCAAATTAGGCAAAATTTTGACCAATTTGTTGACCATTTAGATTGTCATATTTCCTAAAATATTCATCTAAATTTCACAAATGAAGTATCAAAATGTTTCTTTTTGTATGCTCTCCAAGAAAAAGTACAGTAGAAATGACATTTAAATATTTTCAACAATACAGATACCTAGTTAGCTAATGGAATATGTTCAGGAAATACACTTATATAGTATTTAGGCAAACTTTCTAATTATCTCTGTTTGAATTTCAAGCATCTAATAATCTCTGTTTGTATTTCAAGCATATTTTGTGCATTTCTGTAAAATACTATCCTCAAAAATTTTCTCAATATCTGAAAGTTGGATCATCATCATCATCGTCATCATCATCATCATTTAACGTCCGCTTTCCATGCTAGCATGGGTTGGACGATTTGACTGAAGACTGGTGAAACCGGATGGCAACACCAGGCTCCAATCTGATTTGGCAGAGTTTCGACAGCTGGATGCCCTTCCTAACGCCAACCACTCAGAGAGTGTAGTGGGTGCTTTTACGTGTCAACCATACAAAGGCCAGTCAGGCGGTACTGGCAACGGCCACGCTCAAAATGGTGTATTTTGTGACACCCGCACAAGAGCCAGTCCAGGGGCACTGGCAACGATCTCGCTCGAAAATCCTACGAAGGCCAGTCAGGCGGTACTGGCAACGGCCACGCTCAAAATGGTGTAATTTATGTACCACCCGCACAAGAAGCAGTCCAGGGGCACTGGCAACGATCTCGCTCGAAAATCCTTATACATGTCACAGGCACAAGTGCCAGAAAGGCGATGCTGGGCACAGGTGCTATCCTGATTTCGCTTTCGCTTGCCCCAATAAGTCTTCGCAAGCTGAGTTTCGTGTCCAATGAAGGAGACGATGTTGGCACGGGTGCCAGTCGTCGAATTTAGTTCGATTTCACTTGCCTAAACAAGTCTTAACAAGCGGAGTTTAGTGTCCAATGTAGGAAAGGTACGCATAACTGGGCTAGCTACACCCCTGGCAGAGGCCTTGGATTTAGGTTTCACTTGTCTTGCCAAGTCTTCTCACGCACAGCACATTTCCAAAGGTCTCGGTCAGAAGTCATCGCCTCGGTGAGGCCCAATGTTCGAAGGTCTTGCCTCACCACCTCAGCCCAGGTCTTCCTGGGCCTACCTCTTCCACGGGTTCCATCAACTGTTAGGGTGTGGCACTTTTTCACGCAGCTATCCTCGTCCATTCTCACCACATGTCCATACCAGCGCAATCGTTTCTCTTGCACACCACAACTGATGCTTCTTATGTTCAGCTTTTCTCTCAAGATACTTACACTCTGTCGGGTATGCACACTGAAATTACACATCCAGCGGAGCATACTGGCTTCATTCCTTGCGAGCTTATGCATGTCCTCAGCAGTCACAGCCCATGTTTCACTGCCATGTAGCATGGCTGTTCATACACATGCGTCATACAGTCTGCCTTTTACTCTGAGTGAGAGTCCCTTTGTCGCCAGCAGAGGTAAGAGCTCTCTGAACTTTGCCCAGGCTATTCTTATTCTAGCAGCTACACTTTCAGCACACCCACCCCCACTATTAACTTGGTCATCCAGATAGCGGAAGCTATCAACTATCTCTAGTTTTTCTCCTTGGAATGAGACAGAAGTTGTTTCCTGTTTGTTTACAGTGTTTATTGCTCCTGAACATCTGCCACATACAAAAACTAACTTCCTAGTTAACCTGCCTTTGATATTGCTGCACCTCTTATGTGTCCATAGCTTGCACTGGGTACATCGTATAGAGTTACTACCTACTCCTTTTCTACATACTGAGCAGGGCCATCTACCTGAAGGGGTTTGTGTTTTATCTACCTTCCTACTTATTAGGATTTTGGTTTTAGCTAGGTTGACTCCAAAGCCCTTCGATTTTAGTCCTTGGTTCCACACCTGAAACCTCTCCTCTAGTTCTGATAGTGACTCAGCAATTAGTGCAAGGTCATCAGCATAGAGGAGCTCCCAGGGGCAACCTGTCTTGAATTCCTCTGTGATCGCCTGGAGGACTATGATAAATAGGAGGGGGGCTGAGGACGGAACCTTGGTGGACCCCCACTTCTACCTGGAATTCATTACTGTACTCATTTCCAACCCTCACCTTACTGACAGCATCTCTGTACATGGCTCGCACAGCTCTCACTAACCATTCCTCTATCCCAAGTTTCCTCATTGACCACCAGATAAGGGATCGGGGGACCCTGTCAAAGGCTTTCTCCATGTCAATGAAAGCCAGGTACAGAGGTTTATCCTTGGCTAGGTATTTCTCCTGCAGCTGTCTTACTAGAAATATGGCATCAGTGGTGCTTTTACCTAGCACGAACCCTTAGATATTTGAAAATATACCATCAATTTTGCTCTGATAATTTTGATTTATATGCTGGTCTATCAAGTTGTAAGCTGAAATTAGGGACCTTAGCAGCAACTTAAATTTAGGTACCTTAAAAGTTAAAGTCAGTTTTCATTATATTTAGGGTGCTGATTTCAAAAATGGCATCAGTTTCAACCTATCAACCCTACTCAATTAATGGTTGGGTGTTTTGATACAAAAATAACATGCATTAACAGATCACACACAATTAAACAAAGCCACATTGCTAAATCAGTTTATTTTAGTACAAAAAAAAAATTGTGCACAGCAATAGAATTCTAATTTAAGTATAAAACCTATAAAATGAAGTGTTATTAAACACATAAGTAACCTCCTTTATAGCACCATTTAGAGAGAGAGCGATTTACAGCTGAATACTCCAAATGTAATTTGCAATAAAATGTATATCCCATCTTCCCTGGCACCTTTTCTTCCATTGTTTTTATATCCTGATAAAATATTTCATTTAAATCCATTAACCTTTTTTGGAGAGCTACCTAAGAATTTCATGTTAATTAATTGACTATGATGCTCATATCACAGCCAAACTTATTAAAATTGGAGAGCATTCAGAAGAGGAAGTTTCTGAAAAAACAAACAAAGACCATGCACAGGGCTTACTGTTGTCCACTGACTCTATGAAAATAAGAATTTTGAGAAGCTCTTTTATCTGGGAACTTTAAGAAAAACCCTGCCTTGTGATTTTTTTTTTTTTGTACTTGGTCCAAAGAATTTATTGCACAAGTAGCCAAAGCAGGAACTATCTTTGTCAAATGCCTTTAATGTTTCTTTGCTAAAATTTAGAAACAGATTTAGTAAAAAGTGGTTATTCTAATAACATGCAATGCGTTGATGACATTAACATCACTATTAATTAATTAGAACTAATAGGACAAAACAGATGCCATTTTGGGAATCAACATTGTAATGAGATCCTAAATTTCAGTGCATGAATGGATACACCAGCAAATAAAGGGCCAGATTTAGTGCCCCAAATAAAAATATTAAATCTAACTTCTAAAGCACCAAAATGTGTGCTAGCTAGTAATCAATCCACAATATATGCTAATCAATACATTATTCAATTCAAAAGTATATTTATTGTTAACTTTAAATAATGATAAACATTGAATGAAAATTTCACAAGACAAAATACCCTAGTTCTATTCATATTTTCACACTACTTTATATAAAAATGAAATAAAAAGAAAAAGTTGCACTTATTATTTTTCTAATTATTGCACAAACTGAGACAATGTAAACAATGTGGACATTTTTTGATTTGCAGAGTTCAAGGCAACAGTACTAGTCTTGGTGCTGTGACAAAATGCACCTAGTTGACATAGTAAAATGGTTGGCAAACAAGTGGAGATCAGGCAGGATTGAAAGAACCAATATTGTTGTCTTGCTGAGGATATAATCTCTCTTGTGATAGTACCATGATAAAATGCAATCAGTAAATTCTGTAAAGTGGTTGGGGAGAGATACGAAGGGGATCCAGTAGTAGAAATCACTGCCAAATTCAACATACGAATGAGACATGGTCACCCCACTCCACCCGAAATCCTCTACAAAGGCAATAACTCGAAAGAGCGAACTAAAACTGTGGTAACCCTACCATCCCATGCCAGCAGACATAAAACAATGATAACGATATACAAGATTTTTTCATGAAAATGGTACTATAAACCTTCACACTTGTTGCAATGTGTTGCCCATGAGTTTTCTCCCTTGTAGCTGCAGGCACCTTGTATTGGCTTGAGAGGGGAGCAAATAAACACTTTGCTAAGTTTATTTCCAGTACTTTAAACTGGAAACAGCCTCCTTTCAATTCAGAACAATTCTAAACTTCCATTTTCCAACACCATTTTCATTGTTTATTCACTTGTTATAAAGTATATCATAATTTTTTGGATTTTTTTCTGGACAAAAAAGGCCACTTCTTTGATTTGGACTCAGACAATAATTTTAAAGGATTCACTCAAGCAGATACTGATGGTGAAATGGCTGTACATGATGCTGAGGATGGTGACTGTGTTTAAAGTGATAGCGAGTATGATGTACCAAATGGATACTATCACCCACAGTTGGTTGATTTTTCAGGAAATTACTGGCCCCAAGGAGGTACCTGATGGCATTTCTGAGGAGCAACTTTTTCATTTCTTCCTTAATGAAGAAATCATAACTTTGTTTTTCAATGAGACAAATATATATCCTAGTCAGGTGAAGAATATATATAAACAAGTAGGTGAAGGCACCTACTTGTTTATCAACATGTGGAAGACACCACTTTTGACGAAATGAGGACATTTGTTGAAATTTTGCTTCTGATTGGGTTAACAAAATGTTGAACATTTGATTTACACTGGTCTACTGGTGACTTTATTGAGATGCCAGGCTTCAAACACATCCTAGCAAGAGACAGGTTCCTGAGAATCCTGTCCGTCTTCCATCTTTCGGACAACTCCAAAGCAAAACCAAGGAATTACCCTGTGCATGATAGGGTACATAAAATCTGACTGCTTTCAGAAAAGCTTCTATCACCTTAACAGAAAGATTTTTATCCTGAAAAGGTACTTCCAGTGGATGAAAGTATGATTCCTTTCAAAGGAAGAACAGGGCTACAAATATAAATGCCAGTAAAACCAACCAAGTGGGGCCTGAAATTCTTGGAGGCTAGCTGACGCAAAAATTGGCTACATCTATGATTGGCAGCAGTACTTGGGTCACTTCTTGTCCTAGTCACCAAGTGTTGGTGTTGCACAAAGAATGTGCAAAATAAGGGACATATCACTTTCATGGATGAGTTTTTTGCATTGCCTGCAAAATCTCAGGACCTAGCTCAACACAGAACAGGAGCATACAGCACACATGTAAACCACCAGGGCATGCCTAATGAAATCAAAACAAGACACCAAGCAGATGAGCTCTCTATAACAAAAAGAAATGGACACATTTCATACATTTCCATGTATAACAAAAGGCCTGTGAATCTTCTGAAAACTGCCCACTCTGCTAAGACCTTTAAAAAGTAAGTTTGATCAAAGCATCATGAAGATCATACCAGGATTGTGTACAAACTTTGTGCTGTGCAGTCCTACTCTCAGCAAATGGTGGCGGATAGACAAAGTGGACAAGTAGATGACGTATTACATGGTGCAGCACAGATGTACCAAGTGGTTGAAGGAAGTTTTCTTTTATCTTTTTGAAAGATGTTTCTGCACTGTCCTCAACATTTGGAAAGCCAAGTCAGCTCACTGGGTCAATGCTGAAAAGTTCAGGCTGAAAATTGTGCATTCTCTACAGGAAGGCTACCAGTCAGGTGCACTTCACTGGAGAAGTAGGAACTCAGAAGCCCCTTCCCCAGAAACGCTGGTATTAACAGATTACCACCTTATTATTTGTCCCATATGCCTGAAATCTAGCAGGCTTTCTTGCCCAGATTCAGCTGTTTGTTCAAAGACAAAGACAAAGAAGAACCACCAGACCCACTACATGTACAGAAAGTTTGATGTAGTACTCTATCCAGAGATACCGCAGTCTGATGGATTGCAAAGTAGAGTACACCATAATCAAGGTATAATAAAAATATGTCAACACATTTGTATTTTTTGTTTCTCAATGTCAAACATGCATGCAGAACATATTGCATTATATCAAAATATTACTCATCCAGTCCTTTATTAGTATACAAAAAAAATCAAGTCTGTACACACAATACAGCAATATTGCTTTTTTTTTTTTTTGAGGGGTCAAAACCATGAGCACCTACTGTTTTAAAATTATTATAACTTTTGCAGTATTGTGTGTACAGACTTGATTTTTTTTTTTGTATACTAATAAAGGACTGGATGAGTAATTAAAACAATAAGAAAAGCGTTATCTAATATTAACCTTTTTCCGTTCTTGTTTCAATTCTACAACAAGTTGCTGTATTTCTTTGATTATCTGTATTTGTGTGTTTTCTGCAATTATCTCATGCTGGCCTGCTAGGTCAAAGAGCTCACGCAGTATATCCATAAATGCTTTTGTAGAAGTGAACCTACAAAAAGGAAAAAAATTCATTTAGAAAATGATAACCTGAAATTATATATATATATATATATATATATATATATATATATATATATATATATATTTATATATATTGAATCTTACCATAGAATATATATATATATATATATAGATACACACACACACTTATGTACATATGTATACATACACAAGAGTTGTGCTAAAAGTAATGCAAACAAATATAACTTTTATATTAACTGATATAGTTGTTGAATTTCAAATGGTAAAGTCACACTTCCTCTGTAGTAACTTACAACTCTCCTACCTGTTATTCATTGCATACAAATAATGGGTTCCAGGCAGTAGCAACATGCTGTCATTCAAGTTCTTGATGAAGGAGGGATGCAGGCTGTCAGGCATTCGCTGACGGCTACAGGTTGTTTACAGAGGAGATTCCAATTACAAGAACAATGTATGCATATGGATAAAGTTGGCAGCTCTGTCAACTTGTGTGTGTGTGTGTGTGTGTGTGTGTGTGTGTGTGTGTGTGTGTGTGTGTGTGTGTGTGTGTGTGTGTGTGTGTGTGTGTGTGTGCACGTGCGTGTATGCGTGCACGCACTGTACTTTTACTCTTTTACTTGTTTCAGCCTTTGGACTGCAGTCATACTAGGGCACTGCTTTGAAAGGTTTTAGGTTGACCCTGGTACTTATTTAAGTCTGGTACTTAATCTATTGGGCTCTTGTGCCTAACCATTAAGTTATGGGAAAGTAAACAAACTAACTTTGATTGTAAGGCAGTAGTGAGGGACAAGCATAAACACAAAGACTCACATACTCATAAATATATGTATACAAACATATAAATCATTCACACTCACACACATATAGCAACCATGCCAAATCAGACTGGAGTCTGGTGCAGCCCCTCAGTTTATCAGCATGGACAACAGATGCTAAATGATGATGATGATGATGGTCATCATCATCATTTAATGTCTGCTTTCCAGGGCTGGCATGGGTTGAATGGTTTGAGAGGAGCTAGCTAGGCAGAAGACTGTACCATGCTTCACTGCTTTGGCTTTTATGACTGGATGTCCTTCCTAACACCAACCACTCAACAGAGTGGACTGAGTACTTTTTATGTGGCACCAGCACTGACAGGGTCACCAAGTAACTTGCAAGACAACAATCCCTTGAGAGGGGATGTAATCTTGCACCAGATGATGAAAAGTTAGAGTGTGACAGAAACAGGTGTCTTGCTGGAGAGGGGGAGAGAGAGGGAGAGGGAGAGAGAGAGAGAGAGAGAGAGAGAGAGAGAGAGCGAATGATCAAGATTGAGGCCAGTAATAACTGTATTGCTGTAGAGGGGATACATAACCAGTTAGAGGAATAGGGGAAGAGAGAAAGAGAGTGGAAAAGAGCAAGAGAAAGAGGGAACATGGTAGAGAGCAAGAGAGAGATGGTGGGGAAGTACCAGGGCATGTTCAGAAAGAATAGGGATCAGAATATGAATGGGATGGTAGAGAAGAGCCAGGGAGAGATAGTGGTGGCAAAGTGCAAGGGCAGGCCCTCAAGATACAGGGTCAGAATATAAATGGTAAGGTATTGCCAAGATGCATGAGTAAGGAGTAGAGACTTCACATGAATGCAAGGAGTGAGGGGGTTCAACCCACACATTACAAGGAAATTTTTCACACACTCTGCCCCAACAAATCAAACTATATCTCTTCTCTTCTTCATACTTCCTCCTTTCATGCACTCTTGCTCCCCAATCCTTTCCTCACTGCTCTGCTCACTGTATCATTGCTATCCTGTTAAAACAATGATACAGGATAGCAATGATACAGTGAGCAGAGCAGTGAGGAAAGGATTGGGGAGCAAGAGATAGGCATAGTGCATGAAAGGAGGAAATATGAAGAAGAGAAGAGATATAGTTTGATTTGTTGGGGCAGAGTGTGTGAAAAGTTTTCTTGCAAAGTGTGGGTTGAACCCACTGTGCTTCTAAAACTGTTCCACTGATGATTCACTGGGTCTTCTCAAGAACCTCGTATTGCCAAACATCTCGGTCCATTGTCATCTCCTCTGTGAGGACTAACATCAGAATGTTGGGTCTCACAGAGGAGATCAGTCCTTACCACTTCATCCCAAGTCTTCCTGTGGGTCTCCCTCCTCCACAGGTGCCATCCACTATCAGTGACTGGCACTTCGTTATACAGCTGTTTCCATTCATACACATCACATGGCCAAACCAATCTAGTTTTCTTTCTTGCATGCTGCGTCTGATTTCTCTTTTGCCAAACCTTTCTCTCAACACATTTGCACTTTGTCATACATGCACATCCAATGCATGTCCTCTGCATTCAGAGCCCAGGTCTCACAACTGTGGAGTATAGCTGTTCGTACATAAACATCATAAAATCTACCTTTCATTCTGAGAGAGAGTCCTTTTCTTGCTAACAGAGGTAGTAGCTCTCTGAACTTTCTCCATCTTATTCTTATTCAAGAAACAATATTTCAGAACATCTTCCACCATTGCTAATTTGGTCACATAGGTAACAGAAACTATCCACAACCTCAAGGGAGCCTGCCTCATGAGCATTTGAGTGAGTATAATTCCCGTGCGTGTACTTATTGCTTATTGTTCCTGCACATCTGTCACATATGAAGACAGCTTTATCCTGTTAATCTACCTATGATTCTGCTGCACCTCTTATGTGTTCATAGCTTACACTGGGGGGCAGTGAATGGAATTACTTCCAACTCTTTTTCTATATATTGAGCTGGGGCATTTTTCCTGATGGCTAGATATTCCTATCTGCTTTTTTTGCTAGACAAGTTTTGTCTTAGCTAGGTTAACTTTTAAGTCCTTTAATTTCAGGTTTTGTTTTCATACCTGGAATTTCTTCTCCAATTCTACTACAGATACTGCAAAAAGAGCAAGGTCATCAACATATAGTAGTTCCCACAGGCATCCTGTTTTGAATTCCTGTTATGACCTGGAGGACTATGATAAATAATAAGGGACTGAACCCTGAGAATTGAGCCCTGGTAGATCCCTACTTCTATGTTAAATTCATCTATATATATAATCCTAAATTAAAAACCACAATTCTTGCAAACAGCTACTGAGGGTTTCCAGGTTGAAATAATAATTTATTCCACCATTTATTAAGCTGAAAGTAAAACTGTTTGTCAGTTGAGTTTAAACAAGAGATGCTTATAAAGAAGACAAAAAAGAAAAACACATAGGAGATAGCCAACGTTGTAATGATTTGATGTCAAAAAAATCTAAACCAGATTTAAGTAAGGCATGTGTAAAATTTGGTTGAAAATTGTAAGAGTAGAAGTAGTTCACACAACATACACACAGAGACAACTTGCCTTTTAATATATAAGATATATATATATATATATATATATATATATATATATATATATATAAAGAAAGAAAAAGATAAAGAGACCAATGGCAAAGTTAGAATTATATTTATGTATAAAGTCTTACAGCTGTCTCAGGGAAAATCCAATGTATCCCTTCATCGGAGACAGTAATAGTAGAAGAATGGATTATTATATCTCCTCTTACTACAAATCTCCTCTTATAGATGTAATAATCCATTCTTCTACTATTACAGTCTCCGATGAAGGGATACATTGGATTTTCCCTGAAACAGCTGTAAGGCTTTATACATAAATATAATTCTAACTTTGCCATTGGTCTCTTTATCTTTTTCTTTCTTTATACATACACACGCTAATACACAACTTATGTTATATTCCCCACTCATGTTGCTACAACGACAGGGGTATAACTAGTCGGTATACAGCACTTATTTGGTATTGCCTGTATCTTTAGGGTTTGGCTGACTCCAATACCCTTCATAACCTTTATATATATTGGAAGGTTTGGAGGTGATGTACAGAAATTATATAGAAAAATATTTAAGGTACTCAGAAATCTGGATGTTTGCACATTTACAGATTTTTATTATTAATGTCACATATTAAATAAAGCGCTTTTCACCTAGTCGTGTAGGATTTTCAAATTGTTTTGAGAAGACCTTGCGGAGGGTCTCTTTATATAGTTTTATTGAGTGTGTAGGGGTGGAGAGAGTGATATATAGGATAGTGTGTGTGTGTGTGTGTGTGTGTGTGTGTGTGTGTGTGTGCCCACCATCGCTTGACATCCGATGCTGGTGCGTTTGCATCTCCGTAACTTATCGGGCCGGCAAAAGTGTCTGGGAGGGTTCCAGTATGGCTACAGTCAGATGGCTCAAACAAATAATAGAATGTATTTATAAAATACACATACATATATTGGGTTATCCCATAAATAATGCTTTTCGGTTGCATGAACTAAATGTTGGAGGGGTACATAACATTACGATCTATATTTGTAATCCTTTGTAAATGATGTTAAATTATGGGTTGATTTTACTGATGTTACCTGCTGGATGTTGGTTTAATGTATCGACCTGTGTGCCTTGATATTCTTGGACTTAAATAACGTTGATGGTGAAATATGGATTTTACCTTGTTACACATTGGATGTTGCGTTATTATGTCGTCCCGTGTACTTCGGTATTCCTGTGTATGAATTACAAAATTGGATTTTACCTGCTAAATTTGCTGTCCTGAGGGAAGTAATGAATTTTCGTACAATTTAAACTTAAACTTCTTTTATTAGCCATTAATCTCAACGAATGAACTATTTTACTACGTTTCCCTACGTATTTATTTTATTTTGTTTTTTCTATATTATTTTTTCTATATATATATTTTTTTTATTCCACTATATCTGTACCGCTCTATAATATTTTTAATCACCTTTTAATCGCAGTTTATTTATTTATGTTATTCTATTATATTTTTTAATCGATTTTATTCTTATGTATAAAAATTTTTACTTCCCTTTGCTACTTTGGTTTTGTGGTTTATGCTGTACTTGCTGTATGTGGTCATTGGTGGGTTATGGCTTTTTGAGTCGCTGACCTAATTGTTTTATTCTGCAATTAATTTTGTACTTTTGTCACAACTAGTTTGAGCACTTCTTATTACAGCCCTGAATAAATTCTATTAGTTTCCTAATACAAAACTATTAATATTGAATAATTATATATATATATATATATATATATATATATATACACACACACACACTAGACTACCCGTGGCCCGTTGGGTCACCTGGAGACTCTGAGTTTACCAGCAATGGAGTTTTGTTTCAAGGGCTTTCTTTTCCAGATTATTTCACATGCTTTCAACGAATGCAACGTTGAAATCATGTGTAAATGGCTCCTTTCCATGGAACAGGAAAGATTTAGCTGCCATTTCTTGCATGCCTTGCTACCATGTAACAGGTATTTTGGGTCCTTTATCACAAATAGTTGTTACATGGTAGCAGGGCAACCAAATCTTTGGAGCTGAGATAAGTTGAATGCACACCAAAAAAAATTTTTTAATGGTATTTCACTTGAAAATAATTAAGAAAAAAAAACAATAAAATATTGTGTTTAAAGAAAGCTAAAATATAAATACTTACTGCACAAACAACTTACATTTTTGAAATCACATTCACTTAAAAATATTTCTAAATGATTGAAATATTGTCAAAAAGTTGACGTTTTACTTTTCTTAGAGAGTGATAGAGAGAGAGTGCAAAGACTATGTGTGTGTATATATCACAGATAGTGTATTTGTGTTGATTCACATGCCATGAAATTAATTATATGTGTGTGTTTGTGCCTTGACATCACTGAAGTCATGTTTTTTTGTCAAGAAATAACAAACAAAAATTGTGTTTAATCGCTTCCATTAATAAATAGAGGTCCAAATATTACAAAAATTTGTACTGCATTGCATAAGGTAAGTGTCAAAATATATTTGCAAAAAGAAATAAGATAAAATATACTATTTCTGATTTATTTCAGGTACATACAAACATCTAGTGTTTTAGCTTTATTAAGATATATACATACATGTCATCATCGACTTACGATCTATCCAACTTACAACCAATAAACTTCATGACGATTGGTGTGCCAGCTCCCAGCAGCAATAATAAATAGTCCAGTTGAAATCTAATGGGTTAAATTTCTTAGAAATTAACCCATCTATGGATGATGTCAGCTAACATGCGCTTCCCCTAGATTTGGTTGTCAATCACCACTGTGTTGGATGACTATCCTGTCGCAGAGACATCGAGGCAAATTCATATTTGTTTATAAGACAACTGCTTGAGACTCTGAAATTTTTGACTAATGCCAGTATAATTGTATAATGCTGTGTGTGACTTTTACCTGAGAATGTATCTTAAGAATGTAAAAATATAAAACAAAGCTATGTAGGCCTACAGGCCAGCTTACGAACAGCCAGTCAGAACCAGTTGTGGTCACAAGTTGACGACCTGTATATGTATATGTGTGTGTGTGTGTGTGTGTGCGCGTGTGAGTGTGTGTGCTTCTATTTATGAATATGCAAGATTCATACTATGTAGTGTTTGTATATGTAAACATATAAGATGTATGTATATATTCACATCCTAGAATATACATATGAACTGTATGTTCATGTGTGTATATATGTGAGAGTACCCAAAAGAAACCAGAATTTTGCAATATTATCTTATTCACTTTTCAAGGAATGCATCAGTCCAGGCACAATTTTTACTGTTCAAAGCAGTACTGGAGCTCTTGCAAAATGATGCCTTTTAACACCTCCATTGTTTTTTTCTTCACCTATTCCACATCTACAAAGCATCTTCCTTTAAGGACTTTTTTCATTCGGGGGGAATAAAAAAAAGTCACAGGGAACAAGATCAGGTGAATAGGGAGGGTGGGTAAGCAGGGTCATGCCATTTTTGGTCAAAATCTCTCATACTTCCATGAGCAAGTGAGGCTCAAATTTTACTGCAACTTTTTTCATTTGTAATTCCTCACTCAAAATTCATATCAACAAAATCGTCAGTTGTTTGGCATAGTGTGCCAAGATCAGTTCATGAATTTTTGTGATGTCTTCATTTATTTGGAAGGTCGATGGTTGCCCTGAATGAGGTGGATCTACAAGCAAGAAGTGACCATTCTAAGAGTGTGAAAACTACTCGTAAACTGTCTGAAGCATGCCAACTGTTTTGGCTACCATTTTCCCCAGCAGAAAACAGAATTTCACAGAAGCATGCTGTTCTTTCGTTTCAGCCATCACAAAAATCAATGAACAGGGGAGAAGCATTGCAACACAAAATTGTACCAAGTGGCAGTATGACTCCAGTTCAGGACAATGGTCAGCAGACTGATGTCTAACGGTTGCATCAAGTGGCTTCTAGTGGCAGAAGGCTGAACTACAATGGGCTTGTCCCACAGAGAATGTTTTCAGTTACTTTTGGGTACCCCCTCATGTGTGTGTGTGTATGTGTGTATGTATGTATAGGCGTATGTATGTGTATATGTATATATAGGCATATGTATGTGTATATGTATATATAGGCGTATGTATGTAAGATTCATTCAGTGTTGTATAGTGTTCGTATATATAAATATATAAGGTTTAATACAGTGTATATGTATACATATAGACATATAAGACTACTTTCATGCTCTTTTTACCCCTCTGTTTACTAGCTCTTAAACTGGATGTTGCATGAGAGCGAAGAAATTATACTTCATTGAATTCAAAAGATGATGTACCAAGGTTCTATGCTACCTGGGAAGCGTTTTTGCAGATCTTTTCAGATAGACAAAAGCCCCACAACAACCACCTTCCCATTGTCCCTCAGAAGTACACAATTTTAGGGCCACAGCCATCAATGTTGGCACAATGAAGAGGAGATCTGGTGAGATTATCAAAATGATGGAGTGTCACCATGTCGAAGTGTGTGGTGTCAAAGAAGTAAGATGGAAAGGGACCTCCACTAGATTCTTCATGGGTAAGAAACAGAGGTTCAAATTCTTCTGGGTAAGCAGAAGTTAAGGAATGGGTGGTGTGGGCATACTCTTAGCAGAAAAGTGGGTAGATAAGGTAATTAAGGATTATTATTAGTTGAGATTTATCATAGATAGATTAACAGTTACATTTATTTCTGGCTATGCTCCACAAGCTGGACTGCATGATAACCTGAAGGACCAATTTTATGAGGTCCTTTCGTAGAGTACCTCATCAACAAATGACAGTGACTTTGCTATTGTGGCCACCGACTTTAATGGACATGTTGGACAGCATTCCCATGGATTTCATGGAGCCCATAGTGGTTATGGCTTTGGACCCAGGAATGAGGAGGGAAGAAGGCTACAGGAGTTCTGTGAGGCAAATGATCTCATGATCCGCAATACTAACTTCAGAAAACCAGTCAGACACCTAATCACTTATCAATCTGGTGGGAACACAAGCCAGGTCAATTACCTCTTCACCAGGCAACGAGATAAGCTGATGCTCACAGATAGGTTACTAGGTAGTGACTTCCCAGAAAGGTTACTAGGTAGTGACTTCAGAATTATGGCTAGAGAGACTCAGAGAAATAAACCATACTGGAAAAGAAGATTGTGAAAGCTCAGAGATACAGCAAACCAACAAAAATTTTGAGACATTCTACTGGAAGCCTCTGATAATAGAGAGGAAGAGGAGTTGGGGACATATAGCTTAGACAACTAGAAATTCCTGCAGGACAATTTACTGAGAGCAGCAGACCAAATCCGTGGCTGGTGCAAAGGCCCAACTAAACCGAGAGTGACATGGTGGTGGAACAATGAGGTGGACAATGCTATAAGAGCAAAGAGACAGGCCTGCAAAGACAGCAAAAACAGTAGAGAATTATATCAGGGACTCAGAAGGGAAGCTAGGCAACAGGTTTAAATAGAAAAGGAATAGCAGAAGATAGGAAGTTTGCTAATATTCTACATCATGAGGATCAGAGGCGTGAGGTGTTCAGGATTGCAAAGCAGTGTATCAGAGAGAATAGAGATGTGGTGGATGAGAAATGTGTATGAATGGATAATGGTATACTTGCACTTAGTGACTCAGAGAAGAAAGATGCATGAAGATGTCATTATGAAAGGTTATTAAATGTGGAGAATGATTGGGAGAAGGAGTCTTTCAAATATCGAACCTATCGAGCGACCAGCCATCAGAGTTAATAGCAGTATAATAGATAAGGCAATTCAGAAAATGAAGGCTGGGAAAGCACCTGGACCATTGGGTATTGCTACTGAGATGATAAAAATATCTGATGATGTAGGATACAGCCTAGTCACTCACATAGTTAATCACATTATTCAGGAAGGTGTCATTCCCCAAAGACTGATGTAATAGTATTATAGTTAGCTGCTATAAGGGTAAAGGTGATATGTTAGACAGAAACAACTACAAAAGTATCAAACTACTGGACCAGGTCATGAAATTTATAGAGAGACATATAGAATTAACCCTTTAGTGTTCAACTTCATTTGTCAAATGTAATGCTTAACTGTTTGCATAAATTTTTATTTATTCAGGTTCAAGTGGGATGTCCACAATATTTGCTTGTAACTTTGTTAATTTTCTACATACAGATTTGAAATTTTGTAAATGGGTGCTTATATGACCATGGTTTATAGTTACATAATTTTAGCTGATCTTTTTGATTAAATTTGACTTTTATAGGCAGGTAAATTTAATTAACAGGTGTAAAAACAATAACACTATGAATAAACACTAAAATTCATATTCTTACCTGTTTGATTTGTTACTAAAATTATCCCAGATGTTAACCACCAACAATTCTACATTTTTCAAAATGAGGTACATTAATTTGAATTAATTAAAATACAGGTGTAATCGGTACAAGATTTTATTCTTTTTCTATATTTCATTCAAACGTTTTCATTGAAAATAAAGTACAAAACTCTTTTACTAGTCAATATACCATTGGCTATGTACTCTGATACAATTTAACAAATTCATTTACGTAACAGAATGCATTTAATAAAAAAATCTCATTAACAGGTGAGACAAAGGTAAATTCAGGTGTGTAACATACTGAAAATAAATATGTATTTCTCACTTTCACATATTATTTACAATAAAATGAAAAGGAATATACGAAATAATATAGTTATGACATATTTCTGTCATGAAACTGCCCAATGCACCCTTTACAAAAGGAACACATATATGAAGTCGCAATCTGATACCCCTTTGCAGCTTTTCTTTTTTGCAGTGAACAGTCTGCAAGCTGTTTTCCCTCCATTTATCTTTTCGACTTTATGAAAGTCAATGTTTTCTCTGTTGACCTCAATTAATTTTGCTTTTCTCCCAGTTCTGTGCTTTTTAGAAGAAAAGCCCTCGTGTAACTGAGATGTGATGTCAACCCAAAATTTCAAATGGTCGTAGTCTTTGGTGGCGGAGATACCTTGTGGTTTTTAACATATACAATATATGAATTTACTATAGATAAATTAACTAAAAATCACAAAATGTACTTCCACCATTTCTTTCCAGGTCGACCGATTATGTAATATGCCCGATATTAGTCGGATTTATCAACCCCACCCATATATTTGTTATAACAAATATTCACGAGGGGTTTCCTCTCAGCACCAACACTAGGTTGTTCATTAGAAGACAGAAATAAAATCTGTCTTTGAAAGCAGTAGCTAATAAATTTTCATTTTGCATTTGTAAAATGTCCCCTCTTTTTTTAAATTTTGTTTTCGATTCACGGGTAAACTTTTACAGTTTCCCATAATAGTACTGCACATGTAAGTACTTACACAGGCAAGATTTTCTGCCAAAGCCACTGAAGTAAAAAAACGGTCAAAATAGAGGTGTCGGTGCTGATGATGAAATGGTTCAGTAAGAGACCATACTACATCATGTCCTAATCCATATGGTCTGTTTCCATTATATTTGTTTACCTGTGTAAACATCAAAGTTTACACAATATCCAGTCTCTGATTCACAAACTTCCCATATCTTGATCCCCCATTTAGTAGGTTTGGCAGGCATGTACTGCCAAAAATGTACTCTGCCCTTATAGCCTATCATGGCTTCATCTACACTGAGATTTTTCCCAGGTAGATACACAGTTTTATAATTATTGACAAGTAAATCAATTACAGGATGTACTTTGTACAGGGGATCATTTGAGTTATTTTTGCTGGGGGCATTAGCAGAATCAGTTAAGTGCAAATATTGAGATATTTTCGAATAACTCGTCTTCGACATGATACTTGAGATATACAGATCATCATACCTTATATCAGGACTCCAGTAGTTCTACAGTCAAGGAAGCTGTTTAACACCAAACATAATATTAATTGTGAAAAACGCTCTCATTTCTGCAGTATAAGCTGGCTACCATAGTGGATTGTTTCTTCCACAAATAGAAATTAAACGTTACACATATTTGTTTGTTTCCTCCGCAACATTTTCAAAACAACTTTCAGATAAAAATAAAAATTGATAGTCCAATGGTTGAGCATCAGGAGGTAAATTGTGTTGTGGACCAGTGTTTTCTGTGTAAGCAGGAATAGTGATTGGTGTTGTAATCTTTGACCATGTTGCCATGCTTACGAAATCATTTTCATCACTTTCATTCTCAAAACCCTCCTTGTCTGACGAATAATCACTAATATCTATATCAGATTCATCCGGAGACAAAATACTCTTGTTTTCATTTATATTTTCTATATTGTCAAAAGTAAAACCTTCAAAGTCAGAATCGCTACTTGCTGACGCCATTTCTATAAAAACTAAGGAACAGACTTTTCTTCAAACGTGGAAAAAAACCATGTGGTCTAAACAATTTCACAGGCGTAGGAGTGGCTGTGGTAAGTAGCTTGCTTATGAACCACATGGTTCCGGGTTCAGTCCCACTGCATGACACCTTGGGCAAGTATCTTCTACTATAGCCTCGGGCCTTGTGAGTGGATTTGGTAGACGGAAACTGAAAGAAGCCCGTCATAAATATGTATCATCCTCATCATCGTCTAACATCCGCTTTCCATGCTGGCATGGGTTGGACGATTTGATTGAGGACTGGTGAACCAGATGGCTGCACCAGGCTCCAATCTGATCTGGCAGAGTTTCTACAGCTGGATGCCCTTCCTAACGTCAACCACTCTGAGAGTGTAGTGGGTGCTTTTATGTGCCACAGACACGAGGACCAGTTAGTTGGTACTGGCAATGGCTACACTTCAATAGTGTTTTTTACGTGCCACCTGCACAGGAGTCAGTCCAGCGATACTGGCAACGACCTTGCTCGAATGTTTTGCTCACATGCCACTGGCACAAGTGTCAGTACGGCGATGCTGGTAACGATCACGCTCAAATGGTGCTTTTTACGTGCTACCGGCACGGGTGCCAGATATTTGCTCTGGCAATGATCATGCTCGGATGATGCTGTTAGTGTTCCACTGGCACAGGTGCCAGTCATCGAATTTGGTTCAATTTCAATTTCACATGCCCCAACAGGTCTTCACAAGCAGAGTTTAGTGTTCAATGAAGGGAGGTTGGCATGGTTGCCAGTCGTCAAATTTGGTTCGATTTCGATTTTAATTTCACTTGCCTCAACAGGTCTTCACAAGCAGAGTTTAATGTCCAAAGAAGGGAAGATACACATAAGTGGGATGTCTACACCCCTGGTAAAGGCCACAGGTTATGGTCTCACTTGTCTTGCTGGGTCTTCTCACGCACAGCATATTTCCAAAGGTCTCGGTCACCAATCATTGTTTCGGTGAGGCCTAATGTTCGAAGGTCGTGTTTCACCACCTCATCCCAGGACTTCCTGGGTCTACCTCTTCCACAGGTTCCCTCAACCGCTAGGGTGTGGCACTTTTTCACACAGCTATCCTCATCCATTCTCACCACATGTCCATACCAGCGCAATCATCTCTCTTATACACCACAACTGATGCTTCTAAGGTACAACTTTTCTCTCAAGGTACTTACACTCTGTCAAGTATGCACACTTACATTACACATCCATCGGAGCATACTGGCTTCATTCCTTGCGAGCTTATGCATGTCCTCAGCAGTCATGGCCCATGTTTCACTGCTAAGTAGGATGGCTGTTCATACACATGCATCATCCAGTCTGCCTTTCAATCTGAGCGAGAAGCCCTTTGTCCCCAGCAGAGATAAGAGCTCTCTCAACTTTTCCCAGGCTATTCTTATTCTAGCAGCTACACTTTCAGCGCACCCTCCCCTGCTACTGACTTGGTCACCTAGGTAACAGAAGCTATCAACTACTTCTAGTTTTACTCCCTGGAACGTGACAGAAGTTGTTTTCTGCACATTTCCAGTGTTTATTGCTCCTGAGCATCTGCCACATACAAAAACTATCTTCCTAGTTAGCCTTCCTTTCATATTGCTGCACCTCTTATGTGTCCATAGCTTACACTGGGTACATATTATAGAGTTTCTACCTCCGCCTTTTCTACAGATCGAGCAGGGCCATCTACCTGAAGAGGTTTGTGGTTTGTCTACCTTCCTAGTGATTCAGCAATTAGTGCAAGGGCATCAGCATAGAGGAGCTCCCAGGGGCATCCTGTCTTGAATTCCTCTGTGATTGCCTGGAGGACTATGATAAATAGGAGGACTGAACCTTTGTGGATCCCTACCTTTACCCGGACTGCTTCACTGTACTCGCTGCCAACCTTCACCTTACTGACAGCGTCCCTGTACATGGCTCGCACAGCTCTAACTAACCATTCATCTATCCCTAGTTTCCTCATTGACTACCAGATACGGGATCAGGGGACCCTGTCAAAGCCTTTCTCCATGTCAACAAAAACCAGGTACAGAGGTTTATCCTTGGCTAGGTATTTCTCCTGCAGCTGTCTTACCAGAAATATAGCATCAGTGGTGCTTTTCCCTGGCACGAGCCCAAACTGCATCTCATCTAAACTGACTCTCTCCCTAATTAGTTGGGCTACGAGCCTCTCCATATATATATATATATATATATATATATATATATATACATATACACACACACATGTGTGTATGTTTGTCTGTGTTTGTTACCCCCCCCCCCCCCTATCACTTGACAACCGATGCTGGTGTGTTTATGTCCCTGAAATTTAGCGGTTTGGCAAAAGAGACCGATAGAATAAGTACTAGGCTTACAAAGAATAAGTCCTGGGGTTGATTTGCTCGACAAAAGGCGGTGCTCCAGCATGGTCACAGTCAAAATGACTGAAACAAGTAAAAGAGTATTTATACTTCAATAAAGGCGGGAAAGGTTTCATTTCGCAATTATCTCAAAGCTACAGGAATTCAATAACGTGATTTGTTTATTTTCTTAGCAATTTCATAGAGCAGTCGGATACGGCTGGCTTGAACAAATAAAGGGAAATTAATTTTGGCTGGTTACGGCCGGTTTGAACACTAAAGGGTTAAACTAGATGAGATGTAGTTTGGTTTTGTTCCAGGGAGAAGTACCATAGATGCCATCTTCCTAGTGAGGCAATTGCAAGAAAAGAATTTGGCCAAGTAAATCATTGTATTTAGCTTTTGTTGACCTGAAGAAAGCTTTTGACAGGGTTCTCCGCTCTACTATCTGGTGGTCTCTAAGGGAGCTAAGAGTAGAGGAGTGGCTTGTGAGAGCTGTACAAGCCATGTACAACGATGCAGTCAGGAAGGTAAGAGTCAGCCATGAATACAGTGATGAATTTAGTGTACAAGTTCACCAGGGATCAGTTCTTAGTCCACTTCTATTCATCATAGTTCTCCAGGCCATAACAGAGGAATACAAAGCTGGATGCCCATGGAAACTGCTATATGCTGATGACCTCACTCTTATTGCAGAATATGAAGCAGAACTGGAGAAGTTCCAAGTATGGAAGCAAAACCTGGAATCAATGAGCCTTAAAGTGAACCTAGCAAAACCTCAAGTTGTTGTAGGCAAGAAAGCGGATAAGGCTCTTTTTCCATCAGATAAATGGCTCTGCTCAATGTGTAGGAAATGAGTGGGAAGTAATACCATTTGTTGCACCCAGTGTAAGCCACAATTGCATAAGAGATGCAGTGGAATCACAGATAGGTTAACAGATAAGGTCACTTTCATGTGTGGAAGATGTGTAGGAATAATAAGCACTAACAGCATGTGGGACTTAGACACTCTCAAATGTCCAGGAAGCTCTCTTGAGGTTGTAGATATTTTCTGCTACTTAGATCACCACAGTAGTAACAGTGGTGGATGCTCTGAAAGTATCATTTCTAGAATAAGAATAGGATGGAAAAGGTTCAGAGAGCAACTACCTCAGCTGAAAACAAAAGGACTTTCTCTCAGAATGAAAGGTAGATTGTATGATGCTTGTATACGAATGGCTATATTCCGTGGCAGTGAGACATGGGCTCTGAATGTAGAGGATGTGTAGACTGGAGATAAACGAAGATAGTATGCTCTGTTGGATTTGCAACATCAGTGTACATGGCTGAGAAAGCACCACTGTGTTGAGATATAAGTTAGGCATAAGAGGAATTAAATGTGGCATGCAGGAGAGGAGAATGCATTGGTTTGGACATGTGATGCGTATGAGTAAAGGCAAATGTATACAGAAGTACATCATCAAAAGTGGATGGTACCTGTGGAACAGGGAGACCCAGGAAGACATGGGATAAAATAGTGAGGACTGATCTCAGGATGTTAGGGCTCATGGAGGAAATGATAATGGACTGAGATGTCTTGCGAAAAGACTTGCCCACAACAGTAAAACTGAGTACTAGAAGCGTTGTGTCCCACCCACATGTAACAATATAAACTTTTTAGACCCTACCTCAAGAAACCAAACTACATTTCCTCTTCTAAACTGCATCTTTCCCTTCCTCACATTTCTTCATAAACTAGAATTGTCTCCCACTCCCCTTCCCTGCCCTCACTATCCTACTCACTGTATTGTTGCTTCCTCACCACCTTTATACCCAGGTTTTCACCAGTTACAGCAGCTCCCACTTTCTACTTGTGCCTTCTTGGCAATACCTGGCTATGTATATTATGACCTCCATATCTTGAAAGCATGCCCAGACAATTGCCAGTATTTATATCTCTCTTCCTTATTCTACCATCTCATCTATGCTCTGATCCTTGTTACTTGTGAGTATACCCTGGCACTTCACTACTATCTCTCTCCTGCTCTCTTGGACTTTTGCTGTTTCTCTCTCTCTCTCTCTCCCTTCTGGCTGGGTAGCCATGTATCTCCTCTACAGCAGCACACCTGTTTCTGTCCTCTTTCTTGTACCTCTCTCTCCCCTTCTTTTTCCTTCCCTCTCTGGCTGGGTAACCATGTACCCTCTCTATAACAAGACACCCATTTCTGCATCTATTTCTCTGTCACACTCTAACCTTTCATCATCTGACGCAAGGTCACCTCCTTCAATGCTCCCTCCTCTATAGTAAGACACTTGTTTCTGCCTCTCTGTAACCTTTCATTCTCTGACAAAATATCCCCTCCGCTAATGCCCTCTGCCCTCTTGAAATTCCATGACTTACAAATTACTTGGTGACCCTGCCAGTAATGGGGCCACATAAAACGCATCCAGTCCACAGTGTAAAATGGCTAGCATTTTGAAGGACATCCAGCTGTAAAAATCAGGACAAAATTGACCTCATGTATTGGTGCCATGTAAAAATCACTCAGTCCACTCTGTGGAGTCGTTGGTGTTAGGAAGGGCATCCAGCCATATAAACCCTGCCAAAACAGATGCAGTAGCCTGGGGTAGTCTTCCACCTAGCCAATTCCTGTCAACTGTCCCACCACTCATGCATGCATGGAAGATGGACATTAAACAACAATGATGATGATATATATAGATATATATATATATACATAAATATACAGACACAATCACACACACACATATATATAGTTGAAAAGGGGTTAAGAGTCTATACAAATCAAAAATTATGGTTAAAAAAGTAAATTAAGTTGGAAAAGACAAAAAAGCATATTTTAGAGAATGTTTGATATTTTTGTTACAGGGAGTGATTTAAAATATAACTGGTTTTCATGTATCCATCTCATCAAATATTAAAAAGAATCTTTTTGGAAGTCAAAGAGAAAAAAAAGTTGGGTGTTAACCCATGTTTTAGTGCATTGTGAAATTTTATTTTAGCATCACATCTTATATATGTTTCATCTATGTAGGTTTGAGCCAGTAGTTTCTATTCAGGATATAGCCAGCTCTGTGTGTGTGTGTGTGTGTTTGGAATATATTGTCAAAACATTTTTCCTTTTTTTCTATTGAAAGAATATGGTCAGTGGTTCAGTGGGTTTTTTTTAGGATGGTCATTCAAAGGATTTGGAAGGAATTATTTTTCATTTGCTTTGCTGTGCATGTGTGCATGTTGTTTTGCCTCTCTGTGTGTGTCTATGTATGTGTCTAGTTTTTGTTTTTTGGAAATATGTTTTGTATATTGTGGTGGGTGTGTAAATGCATGTATGTTTTTGGTTTTTTGGGGTAATATTTTGTGTGACAGATCCTTATTTATTAATAGTGGGTGTTTAGATATTTAGTTGTGGTTTAATTTTGCTAAAGAATTTGGTGGGAGTGTGTTGTTTGTTTTTTGTAGTGTGTGTATATTTTTAGTGGTGTATTTTTTTGTATTTTGAAAATATGCTCTGTAATTTGTGTGTGGGTTCATGATGTGTGTACTTGGTTTTATGGGAATGTTTGGTGTGTGTGTGTGCGTGTGAATGACAGGTCCTTATTTATTGATTAATGGTTGATGTTTCAATATTTAGTTGTAGTTTATTCTCCATTATTGGGTGAAAGAATATGAGTACTTGTAAAGCGGGGAGATTTTAAAATTGGGTAAGGCCATTTCCACACAGTTTGCAATGTGACTACTGAGGGGAATCTTCCTTTTGCTCTCATCTCAGATCTGTTGGCAGTGTATCATCATTCTTTTACGTAATGAAATGCCCATCTGTCCTATGAAGTTTTGTTGGCATCCACCACATGTTAATGCATAGATGAAGTTTCCAGAGTTTCAGGTGCAAAGCTTGTCCATCTTTAAATTTAAATTTTGGTCTTTCCATTAGGCATAATATACATACACACACACACACACACACACACTTACATATATAGATGTACAAATATGTATATTAATTGGAGCAGTCTCATGTGTAACCAGCTGAGAATGCAAAGACGATCAGGAACTCGAATGAGGATAGGAAGCTCTGAATGACCTGTCCTTTTTTGTATCGTCTAACTGTCCGGATGTTTTGTTGTCACCTGTTACATTCTTGTTCCATTTTTTTTTTTTCTTTTTTTACATGTATATTTATACATGTATATATACAAATACACATATACATACAGACTGTCCTCATTTAATGACCTACCTATTTAACGGCCACTCAGAGTTACGATGAACTTTACAAGCCGTCATTACATATTTTACAAAATATAAAAACTTTAAAACTTTAACTGTCATATTGTGTGCTGTACAAGAACTGCCGCCGTGATGGCAGCGTATCCCGAGCACCCAGCCTCACCCTCCGACACGCTCGCTCTCTCACTCTCCCGCCTGTGGTCAGTCAGGCAACACAGTCACGCTCTCTGTACTTATATTACTATTTCGTCTCTTTTTTCCATTTTCTCTTGCACCCCATACTACAAGATGCCTCCAAAGAGGAAGAATACATCTTCACCTGCAGCAGGAAGCGCCAAGAAACAATGGAGAGCTATTGATCTTGACACAAAAATGAAAATCATTACAGACTGAATTTGGAAGTGGAAGGGAATGACATTCAAGAATTAGTGGAGATCGAATTGGAAGCATTGCAGCACGTGGTGGTGGGAGGAGAAGAAGAAGAAGAAGAAGAAGAAGAAGAAGAAGAAGAAGAAGAAGAAGAAGAAGAAGAAGAAGAAGAAGAACGAACGAACGAACGAACGAACGAACGAACGGACAGAAGAAGTACAAAAGAAGTTCACTGTCAAGGGATTAGCGAGTGTTTTCTCGAAAAAATTAATTCTGCTATGCTAGAACTTCAGGTGATGGATCCAAATTTTGAGCGATTTTCCAAGGTGGAAAGGCAGACAACTGAACTTTTCCGATGTTATCGAGAAATTTATGACGAAAAAAAAGAAGATAGCAAAGCAAACAACACTGACGGGATTTTTCATGCATTTTGATGTCAAGAATGTGTTGCTTTTGTAATCTTTATCCAAAGTAAAACAAAGTTATTATGTTTGAGTTTCCTTTAAATCTTTTATATATAATCCTGAGAAAAGTTTATTAGGCATCATATGTACTGGGCCTGGAATCACAAACATACTTACGATGTCTGAGCTAGAATAATACAGTATCCATATCTTAACTTTTAAGGTTTTCCTTGTGATAATCTTACTGTTACTCATTCATTTTTCAACAATTTATGTTAGTGATTCTTGGCCCTGTACTGCATATACTTCTTTATACAGTACGGTATTCTATTTTTATATGTACGTACAGTACACTAAACCTATTAAAAAAAAAAAACGTACCCTATGAATATCCGTTTAACAACGAATTTGCTTAACGACGGGCTGTTGGAACGTAACTCGGTCATTAAATGAAGACAGTCTGTATATAAATATATATATGTTCACATATATGTACAAATACATATACACACATATATACATATACTAGCAAATGCACCCATCCTTTGGATGGTGTAAATTATTATAATGGTGCACTCTGTGGATAGTTTAAGTTGAATTAGCCTGCAGTTAGAAGTCATTTCAAGTGTAAAATGTATAATTATCATTTTCATTAGCAGTTTATAATATGGTATTAAGCAACTTAGTTAATGGATAAATTTTTTTGAACACAAATTTGGCAGTTAGTAATAAATGAAAGTCCATGAAATCAGATTGCAATGGCAGTAGGCATTAAGGATCCTATACCTTACTTGAAGCATTTTGAATCATCTACTTATTTTTCTCGTAATGACAGACACAACTGCATTCAAGCTTTTTTCAATGAAAGCCATGTATGATATAGAAAAGCAAGCATTTATAGAAAACACACAAATAGAATAATGGTATGTACAAAACTAAATGTCAGAGCATGCCCATGAGCAAACAGCGTGCGTGAAGTAAGAAGGGTCATTGAAGGTAATGTACTGTTAACAGCAATCAAGGAAATGAAGCAAAATATTAATGAAATGCTTTCAGGAAGTCTGATTGCTAATGGCTACAGTTTGGCATAGATGTGAAGATTGCAGTAGAGGAATTACTATTGTAGGGCTGCTTTGTGGATGACACTTTTGGTTTTTCCTTCAGGAGCATAGATGAATAAGTTGTCTGATGGTTAACTCTGGAACAAATGACATAGAACTGTCCATACGAAAAACATGACTTTCAATAGTCCAATCCAACAACTTTTAGCAACTGACCATGTGCTTTGTTAATTGTCATGGCGAAGCTGAGTTCAAGAGGGAACTGAAGTCTCTGCATAGCATAGGGGCAGTCTGTTTGGGTAAGTGGAAATTTTGGAATGAAAACAGTATTGTTTTTGCTGTGTCCCATGATAATTTGGGCTTCAATGATGTGGTCTATCATTTCTTTGACCACAAGGCGAGTTCCACTGCATAATGTGGGTACATTTAGATTGCGTAGGAGAATGACAGGGCAACCAACTTTTAAGTGAAGTTCATGGGGAGGGAGTCCTGGAGGATCTTGGGAGTTGAGAAATTCTGTTGGAAAGCATGTACACTGATCAAGGTCAGTAATGGTGTCAACTGATCTGTAACAATGTTCTTGAGAAGGTAGCTAACTGAGTAAGTTGTAGCTTAGAGTGTTGACAGCTGCATTTGTAGGAGCAAGAACATCCCTGTCGAGAACCCAATCTGGTTTTATGTATTCCATTGTAAGATTTGGGTAAACGGCAGAACATAAGTCATCAAGGCTGGAGACAGTGTGGCCAATGGTGGTAGTGTCAATGTATCCATTGTGATAGGATGTAATTTGCCCATTGCCGATTTTAAAGAGTATTTCCAAAAACTAGGTTGTAGGCTGACTAGTCTGAAGGAGTGATCTCCTGTTGATGATGAGTTGTTTCAATTGGACATGCGACCAAAGGAGGGATTTTTTAAGGCAGGCATTACACTCATCAGTGGGTGATCCTTTGGGTATGATAGGCAGAGTTTGTCAAAAGTCTCTTGCAAAAAGTAGAGTCGCACCTCCAAGGATGTTGTTCAACCTAAGGTCACTCATTGTGGTATCAGGTACTTGTAGGGAACATTTATAGGACAAAGTTGCTTCATCCCAATCAATGAGTTAGCCCTTTTTCAAAATTGTCACTTCGTTCGAGGAATGCATTATGTGGCAGGTTGGGTCTTCTTGATGTGCTACATCGAAAAGCAATTTGAAGGTAGAGTGTGCTGTTTGTCTGCCATTGAGAAGAGTTGAAGCTATTCCTGAGGAGACAACAGCAATAGCAAGGTCACCAATATGCTGCAACTTTGCAATTAGAAGATTCAGGAGGAATATTTTTCCAGTTCCACCGGGTGCATCTAAGATGATTCCACCAGTGTGTGTGTAGATGTTTCCGAGAACAAAATTGTATACGTCAGCTTGATCACAATTCAGAAGGGGCTTGTTATCAGCAATGTACTGTTTGAGTTTGTGGATGTTGTAGGATATTTCTCTGAGAATGAGGCGATTGAGACAGGAGTTTTCATTTGTCTGGAGTGTTGAGAGAATAAGCATCCAATTGTTGACCTCCAATTGCCATAACCAAGTCTTTCAAGAGAAGAAGTCCTCTGCTGTAAATGGCAGGGGTAGTGGGAGTGTCAATGATACCTGTGATTTGGCAAGTCTGCAGCAAAATGTCATGGCACATTGAGTCTTTGTATTTATTCCAAAGTGAATGTGTCTGTCACATTGCAGAAAACCAGCATTATTGCAAAAAGGTGTCAGAGCTTGTATGGAGAACGACACAGAGAGGCCTCTTCTAGTGCATTATCATATTGATCATCTGTATCCAAAAGTCCCTGTTTGGAGCAGGCATCTTTGAAAGTGCCACATAAGTGGCCGTCCACTGTGCGAGGATCATCAAAGGAGGTTGGTCCCTTAATGACATGAAGCAGGAGCTGCAGATGGAAGCAGTTGGTGTTCAAGGGGTAAACTGTGTAGACATGTCCGATTGTGCTACCTTTGTACACAGTTGGATCCAACTGTACAGGCTGGCCTTGTTTTTGCCGTTGCTTCTGGGAAGGTGATTAATTCCATGTATAATAATGTGGTACTTCAGTGTACAAAACAGACTCTGTGAAGGGATCGACTTTGCATAGGTGAAAGAAGGCTGTGAGAGTGGTCTTTGGTGTGGCAGCTGTTTGTTGAATGAGGTTGTATTCTGTGAAGTAAATTCGCTACCTATTTTCCAAATGAACACCAAGATGAATCACAGGACTTGGGCCTAAGGTTCTCCATATGGCTTCATTGGAGGATATGTGGCATCCTGTTTCAAAAATAGTTGTAAAATCTGTTGATCATGTAGATTTTATTTGGAAAATAGCTCTCTCTGATTCTTTGGTAATGTACTTGCATACATAACATATGGATGACAGAATTAAGGAATTCTACATTGATGTGTGCATGAAAAGTTTTACAGAGCATCTTGTTGTTGGGTATGACACACCAACTATCAACCAAAAAAGTGTAGTGAGGGATACAAATGAAAGAAAAACAATCAATTTCTAAATGTTGCTTCGCAAAAATTTATTTCTCTTGTCCACAGCAGTCACTGTGCAACATAAATGGAAGTTTTTCCGACCCTTTCTCACCCTACAAGTCCCATTATTCTATAAGTGAAAAATCTAAAGAGTGAACTAAATCAGATTTAAAATATTGATTTTAAGTGGGATGAAGTAAAATGACCTATCACATACACACACATCTTCCATCTTATAGATACACACACACATGTATACAAATACATATATATATATATACATATATATATATATATATATATATACATATATATACATATATATACATACATTCATATATATATATATATATATATATATATATATATATATATATATATATAGTTTTAGGGAAAATAACCAAGATTCAAGAACTCATCGATGAAAATCCACTATCACATATAGAAAAATTAATAATTAAAAGCACAATAAATGAGTATAATATAAAGCTCAATTTAATTTTAATTTTTTATAAATTGATTTTATTTGAGTTTTTACCTGTAATTTTGGATTTTGTCCCTAATATTATATATATATATATATATATATATATATATATATATATATATATATATCAGGGCATCCTATAAATTCTGTCCATTTTACCTTTTTTTTAAATTGAATGAAATTTGATAGTATTTTATAATATCTAACGGAATTGAAAATTATTTTTATGCATTTGTGTACATTTAAACTAATTAAATATTATTTCATAGAATAATAGAATTAAAATTTCTTTGATTAAAACCCTTTCTAATATGGAAGTATCCAAAGAGCATTTGAGGCACATAATGCTTTATGAGTACAAAAAAAGAAACTCTGCAGCTGAAGTGACTCGAAACATACACTCAGTTTATGGGGAAAAATGCTTGAATGAAAAACTTGCAGAAGATGGTTTGCAAAATTCAGAAATGGAGATTTCAGCCTTGAAGATGAAGATCGAACAGGATGCCCAGTTGAGTTTGATGATAAGCTCCTTGAGGCATTACTTGAAGAAAATTCTGCATTATCAGTTGAAGAATTGGCAATAAAGCTTAGTTCAAACCATACAACTGTTCATCGTCATCTTCAACAACTTGGAAAGGTTCCTAAACTTGGAAAATGGGTGTCTCAAGAATTGTCCGAAAGCAACCGCAAGTCCCGAGTTGACATCTGCTCTTCTCTCCATTCTCATGAACTCACTTCACCCTTTTTGGATAGACTTGTGACTGGTGATGAAAAATGGATCTTCTATCGAAATGTTAAATGTCGTAAACAGTGGCTTGGTAAAAGGGAAAAAAGCTCAACCACAACCAAGAAGCGAACTTCATGGAAAAAAGGTTCCTCTCTCTATCTGGTGGGATTGCAAAGGAGTGAGTCCCTTTGAATTGTTTTCACCTAATGCAACAATCATTGCACAAGTCTACTGTCAGCAATTAGAGAGTTTGAACTAAGCTTTGAAGAAAAAAAAAACCCGCTTTAGTGAATCGAAGAGCTTGGTTGGGAAAATATTCCTCATCCACCTTATTCTCGCAACCTTGCTCCTTCAGACTACCATTTGTTTCATAGTTTACAGAATCATTTGGGGGGACATAACTTTTGCAAGCCAGGAGGAGGTCGAAACTGACATTTCAGAGTTCTTTGCTTTGAAACCAAAAGAGTTTTACATTGATGGGATGAAAAAGCTTGTCAATAGATGGAAGGAAGTCATAGATAATCAGGAAAAGTACATTGATGATTAAATTTCAATTAAATATAATATTTGATCACTTGTTTTCTTTATTCAAAATTCGGACAGAACTTATGGGATGACCTGATACATATACACACACACACACATATATATATATATATATACACACACATATATATATATACACATATATATGTATATATATATATATATATATATATATATATATATATATAATACAAAGAATATATATACATGTATACACACATATATGTACATACTTACATCTACATGTGTATATACATGCATATCAGGGTACAGGACGTTAGAACAATAAACTACAGACAACGGAACGAACACATAGGAAAACGGAAAGCCCCTTGGAATATCCCTTCATCAGCTGTCTCTATTCTATCTAGACGTTTCGAAGACCAGACAGGACGTACTCTAGAATAGTCTCTTCCTGAGTAGTGGACCAACCAACTACACAGAGGATTCCAAGGTGGCAAACACAAACCAAGACAGGAAAAAATAGACAGTGAAAACAACATTCAAAAGCCGTACGGCCAAACGCAAATCTGAGGTAGAACGCTAGTAGTTCGTCTTGCCTTCACAGTGGCTGGAGTGAAAAGAAAGCTGACCACAGGTCACACGAGAGCAGAGAGGATGGTGGAGGGAGGAAATGGAACAAGGAGGAAGGGACAGAAGCAGTGAAGTAGAGGCCAGGACAGAAGGGTAGATAGGAAGATAGAGGAAGACAGATAGATAAATAGATAGAGAGGATGGTGGAGAGAGGAAGTGGAACAAGGAGGAAGGGACAGAAGGGTATAGCAGTGAAGTAGAGGCCAGGACAGAGGTATAGATAGAAAGATGGAGGAAGACAGATAGATAAATAGATAGAAAGATAGATAGATAGATAGACAGATTATACATACATACACATATAAATATGTGTATATATACTGCTACCAGTCCATAAACCCAATTCTACTAAACAAGGTAGTAATATTTGTGAAGAGCAGCTCCAACCTCACTAGCAAAGAAATAGATATGATTTTAGCTGCTAGGAGCACTATAATAGAATACAAAGTCAAGCTCTGGACTCGATCAGACAGGGTTGACTCATTTAACATAACAATAGGGTCTAGTGACTCTGCACAAACCACAGATATAGTAAGTATATACCTATTATCACAAATAGAATCTTGGCTGCTGAGCATGGGGGGGGGGGGGAGTTATACAGAGATGACGCATTGTTCACTATACAAAAAAGTAGCAATGTAGAAATAGAAAGATGCAAGAAATAACTTTTTAAATTCTTTAAGAACTTTGGATTGGAAAGTAGTAAAATTCCTAAACATAAAGCTTAGCCTCATTGATGGCAAGTTCGAATCGTTCCATAAGCCGAGTGATAACTTAAAATATGTGAGCTGAGGATCCAATCACCCAGATCATATACTGTGAAACAGCCCAAGAAGCATGGGTAATAGAATATCCAGACTGTCCACAAATGAATGGATATTTAATATATACGCTGAATGTTACAACTCAGTACTAGCTACAGTGGGATATAAGGATAGAATATTGTATATACAGAATAAGTCAAAGAAGGCACGATATCCAGAGGGCATTATTGATAGTGGAGATAATCATATAAATAACTGCAGAATACCAGAACCTAGAACAATAGTAAATATAATAAGGGCCAAAAGGGAAAGAAAAACTTATAACACTAAAAGCGCTATATATATAATAGAACCTGTGAAACTACAGCCAAAGTTAGAAAGAAGTGCACTGTTAAACACTAATAGTAATAACGATAACAAAGCAGTAAAATACACTAACAAGCCCAATAGATATATTAAAAGAAATGAAAAAATAACTGATGAAATTATATGGTTTAACACAATCTTCAATTCACAAGTGAAGTCCAAAATAGGTCAGGTATTCTTAACAGCATTAGACAGGCACTTCCCAAGATCTTCCAAATATCACAAAATCATCAACAGACATTATGTAAAATTAGCATATGTGACCTCTCACAATCTAGAATACCACATACACAAACTAAATAACACAAAACTAAACAGAATAAAACTAGAGGGGAAATATGAAGCAACCGCAGCTAATAACACTGTATATGACAATGGAATGGTTGCTCGTAGGGGTAATAAAAGTTCATCAATAGTAAAAAATGAACCCAAACAACATCACACAATTAAAGGTACAATCTATATATAAGGAAAATAATTACAGGAAGAAGAAGAAAGAGGACCGCTATGGGAAGAACAGAAAAAGATATCATGTGTAACTGCAGATGTAAAGAGGAATGCAGATTTAACAACAACTGCATGATAAGGAATGTCGTCAACAAACGTAAGGTGAAGACAGGTATGCAAATATATGTGTACAGTGGTGGCGCTACAGACATCATGAAAAAGTCATCATCATTTTCCAATATAAATAAAAAGCATTCCACATCTCTATCAAACCTCATCTGGAGGCTGAAACAGAATAGAGTGGAACACACCCATTGGTCCATTATTAAAAATGCTGCACCATATAATGAAACATCATGGGTATTCAACCTATGCCTAGAAGAAAAGCTGGAAATCATCACATCCAGGGAAACTGTGTTAAATAGGAAATCTGAAGTGATCATATGTAAACATAAGAACAAAACACCATTTCTGGAATTTGAAAAAGATATTTTGTAATGAAATAACACACTATAGAACAGGGAAGGCACCCCAAAAAATAAACTAACCAACCAATATTTAGGATGCTATATACTATACCATCAGAAACAATGAAAAGGTCACCATAAGAAAGTGTTGTTTATCAATTCAGTCAATAAATCCCAACAGCTGATGGTTGTAGTAGCAGTACCAGATGACTTCAGAATTTATTTAAGGTTGTCATGCTTTAAAAGAAATCAAATGAAAGAATGTGCTACCCATCTTTGACATCTGCTGAATGAATAGCAAAATAACACCACCACACACACCTCCATCTCCATATAACTACCATTCCTTCTTCTCTTTCCATTACCTTCCCCTCCTCCCCACTAAATACATATAGAAATACTCACATAACTCACTTAACCTTCATACTGGTAAAAAGTGATAAACATCCCTCTGTTGTACATCCATTTAATGTTATATCACCTGAAGAAATGAATCCATGAAGATGATCAACCCAAAGCCCACAGATACTATGGACTGCACTGTAATCATCCCAGAAATATGGTTTGTGATCTTAAGCAACATGTGATTTGTGGAAATGAGCATAGCAATGCATTAAATGTTTATAAATTTCATGCAAAGATTATTGTTATTTTTTTTTTATCCTACATTATATCAATACTGCTCGATGCAACTCTGAAAAACTTATTCACAAGTCAGCATCATTAGACTGAGGCTGGCATAATAGAATAGGAGCTTTATTTGCATATTCAAAACTTTTTCCATAAACAAATTTAAAAGATACACACACACACATCTATGTACATATTCTTTTATTCTTTTATTTATTTCAGTCATGTGGCTGTGGTCATGCTGGAACACCACTGTGATTTTGCACTTTTACTTATGATTCTCCATTGGTTGATTTCTTCAGAGTGAGGGAGTTTGTCATCACCACTCCTGTATGTGCCCTTGTTCCATTCAATGTATGAGGGAACTTGACTCTACTGCTCTCACCTGTACCTCATACAGAGTCATTAGTTCATTTGGTATTGTGGAGAGGAGAATATCTTGTTCCTTTTTGAAGACACCCACATCCATATTGTGTAGGTTTCTTAATTTTTGTGGCAGGGTATTAAGATGTGGGCCTTTGAATTCTGAGTTACTGCAGTACCTAGTCTTGAATGTAGATGGAGTGGGCAGTACCTTTAGTAAAATACAACAACGTCCAGTTTGGGCAATTGTATAATACTCGATGCTGAAATTAGGTACTAGCCCTTCCAGAGTTTTCCATATGTAGATTACTACATATCTGTTAGGCCTTCACTCTGGGGAGTAAAGTCAAGGTTTTTTTCAGCCTCTCCTTGCAGTTCATCTGCTGCACTGTTACAATCTTTTTAGTGTAGTAATTTTGGACTGCTTAACTTTTAGTTTGGCACTGTGCTGATTGTGGTTGAGAGCAGTAGTCCAGGCAGCTGAGAACAAAGGTCCTCCATAGGGTCAGCATATCTTCTTGGTCTCTTGTCCTTAAGGACCTTAGTATCCATCCTGCTAGTTGTCTCCACGTATATGCATACTGCAGTGCATTTGTAAGCCGATAGTGCAAGTTTGAAATTTTCCAGGATTAAACTGCATGTTGCTTACTTCAGTCAGATTGTATATTGCATTCAGGTCCTGCTGTAAGGTTGCAACGTCACTTGGATTTTTCACTGCCTGAGATTATTTTGTATCACTGGCAAAGTTAATGACAGTGACTGTCTCAGTGACGAAGGGCATGTACGAGAGAGCTATTATAAACAGTAATGACCCCAACACAGTTCCCTGGGGGACACCACTTAGGAGTTAAATTTTCTCAGAAAGGGAACCATTGACTTTAACTGCCTGACTTCTGTCTTTAAGGAAGTCCTGCAGCCACTGTCCCAATTTACCAACAATGTCATGGTCTCACAGCTTGTTACATATCATACCAGGATCTACCTTATGAAAGGCTTTTATATATCACATTGGCATTGAATGGTCAAACAGCTGTTTCAAAACCCAGTCATAGTACTGTAAGAGTTGGGTGAGGCAGCATCTTCCTGGACATAAGACATGCTGCAGGTTGTTCAGTAAGATGTTTTCTATTAGGAACATTATCAGCTTCTTTCTGATAATTTGTTCCATGACTTTACTGATATGTGAAGTCAGAGAAATTGCCCTGTAGTTTTTGGCCTCTGCTCTGCTTCTACCTTTGTGGATAGGGCCTATAATGCCTTCTTTTAGCTTTTTAGGAAGTTTACCACTTGCAAGAATAATGCTGGGAAAGTATCTGAAGTGGTTTCACAAACGCCTACTTACATGACTTCAGGAGAATAGCTGGGAAGCCATCAGCACCAGTTGCTGAGCTTGAACTCATCTAATTTAAAACCAGTTACACTTGCCTCCTCAATATTGATGTTTGCCATCTTTGTTTACAGGGCTACAGTATTAACCCTTTAGGCAGTGAGCTGGCAGAATCGTTAGCATGCCATGTGAAATGCTTAGCGGTATTTCTTCTGCCATTACGTTCTTTAATCTTTTATCAACAATTTTTATATACACACTAATTTTCGTAAGTCATACATGTCTATCTCATATGTGAATCTTTGTAATTCCTATTAGTAAATGAAATGTGTAACGGAGAATAAATAATAGCAGAAAATTTCCACTTTCATGTTTTGTTTATATATATATATATATATATATATATATATATATGTGTGTGTGTGTGTGTGTGTGTGTGTGTGTATGTGTGATTATATAAGCTAGGAGAAACAGCCAGGTATCATAACTATGTACTTGCACATACTAACTATTTTTATGCAGTCTTCCTTGTGTTTTTACTTATTTTCATTTCCTTGTCATATTTAATTAATGTTTCTATCATTTTCTTTTTTAAGTTTTAGGAAATGACACATTGAGTTGTTATTTTAAAATAAAACACAAAAATATGCAATAATGCATGTGTGTGTGTACTCGCGAGCATGCAAACAGACACACACATTATATAAACTGGCAGAAAACCATCTGGAGGGCAGTGTTTCTGCTTGCAAGACAAATATTGTGAACAAAGTTTTATAGTATCCCAGTGTAGTGAATAGAGTTCATCTGCAACAATTATTCCTCCCTCCAACTCATCTATCCACCCAGAAATTAGGAGCTTTTGTTCATTATGAATTTAAGAGTTGCTTCTTAACTAGGAAGTTCAACATTTCTTCTTTTTTTTTTTCTTTTTTTTTTTACTGAACAACTACTAGAAGGATGATTTTGAGATATGCATCCATTCATAGGTTTCCTAATGTACAACAAATAACCCCTTTCGTTATCCCTGAAGATCATTTTGGTTAATGGCACTAAACTGCCCAATGGCATCCAAAATGACAAATACATATTGAAATGAGAATTTCAGTGTAAATGTCGTCAGTACATTTGTGAAAACATGTGATTTCATGATGTAAACAATTGAGATTATTTTATACAATATGTGAATGCTGGAAATTTTTTCCACCATTTTCCCCCAGTTTGATTATCTGAAATGTTCCAGACAAAAACTGGATACCAGTTTCATAGTGAATTCAATGGATTTTTTAACAAAGACATGGTAAAATCTAGCAAAATATATGGTCAACATCAAAGACCCCTGTGTGTGATTATGAATTGGATATTTCTATTTTCAAAAGTGAAACACCAAAATTTGTGGGGTGAAAGCTACTACTAACATAACGTTGAGGAATTTAAATAGGTTAATGGAACCTGTATAACGAGACATTACCCACTCTGTTTTTCTTCTGAGGATGGGCCTTTGCACCTAAAATATAAAGGTTTTGTGAAATTTTCCGCATTGCCAGAAGCTTTTCTATTTTCCCTACTTTTCCCCTTCTTCAATGTTACAATGGTTCACGCGAACTACAGTGCTAAAATTTTAATGATTTTATATTTCATGGAATTTACCTATATTTATCTGTAATTAGATTTGCTTTCCAAAAATCATATCTTTTGTGTTTGGCTGCACTGTTTCGAAATTTTAAAATTAAGTGAAAATTTTCAGATTTGTTGAATTGATGTAATTTTTCACACTGAATCTCAGGGACTAATTCACTTGTTCTAGGAAAATTTCTAAAAAAGTTAGAGATTTAAAATTTGATAGTTTTTACCATGTCAGAAAACAGGATTTGGAAGCTGTCATTTTGTGTGACTGCAATTGTAAGATGACAAAACAATAATGTCAACAATGTGATGATAACATGTTTTAAGCATAAAGTTAGTAAAAAAACAAGTAAGCAGCACATATTTTGTAGTTTTAGAAATTCAATGTGTATTTAATACAAACAAAAAAGATTAAACATCACGTTTTCTAGTTTTAAGAGCAGAAAAACACAGCGTGAAATATCAGTTTGTAAACACGTGGTTTTTTGCAAACACTTTTCCAACGCTTGGCATGTTGCTATGGAAACAGGTGCTTCTGATTGGCTAAAATTAACCAAAATTTGCAAACTTTAAAAGCTATTAACTACTTATTTATAGATTTATAGCAGAAATGAATTTCATGTCAATACATTACATACAAAACTACATCAATACACCAAATTTCAAATCAATTGGAACAAAACTGAAATTGAAAAGTGGCAGCCAAACAGAAAAGAACCCCAAAATCACATAAACTTGACATACAAAAAAATTTTGTGTTGTTTTACAAAACCAGTCTAAATCCACTGCTATTTAGAATTTATTTTGAAACACCCAACAGGTATAGTTTGGTTAGAAATAGAGTTAATGACTGGGTTACTGTCATCTACTCTTACTGCAATAGTCACACTCATCTCAGAAAACTACTTGTATGAAGAGACCCTACAGTTAAAATATATTAGTAAATTAATAGGTTTTTTTTTTTTTTCAATTCTTACTCAATAGCACTTAGCTGATGCATACAGATGACACTGAAATATTACTCAAATTATTTTCTCCAAGTTTTCTTTCTCTAATTCATTAATAAATAAATAATAATAAATAATTAATAAATAATATCAAATTCTAACTCAATGCTTGAGGTAATCCATTATTATGCGCAAAAAATTGAAAGAAAATTCCAGAGAAATTTAATTGATAAAACACATAAGTAAACATACATGATGCATATAGGAAGTCTTTTGACAAGATCTTCCTAAAATGAGATGAAATTGTTTCTTGCACAGAAGAATGCTTAATTCTTGTTTTATGATCCTAAATAACATGTGGTTACTTACAGCAAAGGACTTTAAGAATTATGCACTTAAGTTGAGGTAATCGACTTAATCCCTTTGTCTGTCCTTGTTTGTCCCCTCTATGCTTAGCCCCATGTGAGCAATAAAGAAATAAATATAAGACTATAATTGTCTGCTGATATCTGTGCATATGTATGTGTGTTTAAATATGTAAGTATGTATAAAGTGAATAGACTGAGTGCATGTGTACGTAACAATATGTGACTGTGTTTGAGTGTGTATGTGCATATGTTGTTGTCTGTGTATGTTTGAATAACAATAGGAGATTATGCAATCGTCAGCAGGTATCTGCTAATGTGTGGCTTAGAGGTTAGGGTATTTGGCTCACGATTGTGAGTTCTAAAACCAGCAGTGTGTTGTTACACAGTACTCCTGCAGTTCACTCAGCTGGCAAAAGTTGTACCTGTAATTCACAAGGGCCAGCCTTGTATGTATGTATGTGTATATATATGTGTGTGTGTGTGTGTGCTTGTGTGTGTGTGAAAGAAGGTTTGAAAATGCAATTTTAAAGATGTTTATTCACTTGACTGGTTTCACTTTTTTTAGAAAAAGATTGTCAAAAGTAAAATGTAAAGCTTTGTATAAGCATTGTTGTGTTAAGTACTGATTGTCATAAAAGTATTAAAATACATATATACATTCTTTGATAATAATAAGAAAATGTTAAAAACAGTTTACAAGAAAGTATTTAAGAAAGTATTCAACAAAAAGTATTAGGAGTTCAATAAAAATCATGTTTGTTTGGTAGTATATATACACACTGAAGGAGATATATTTAAGAATTTACAAAAAATTGGAGAGGAACTGACCTGTCTTTTTGGCATTTTTTCTGTCTTGTGACATGAGTGAAGAAGAGTGATGAAAAGACTGGAAATGAGAGAGACAACACAAGGATAACAATGATGATGATGAATGAATCTGTTTTGGTTTGCTAAAGTTGTACAAAATATCAATCGAATAATTGACACACTACACAAAGACAGGTTGGTTCCTCTCCAATTTTTTGTAAATTCATAAATATATCTCCTTCTGTGTATATATAAACTACCAAACAAACATCATTTTTATTGAACTTTTTGTTGAATACTTTCTTAAAAACTTTCTGGTAAACTGTTTTTAACATTTCCTTATTATTATCAAAGAATGTATATATGTATTTTAATACTTTTGTGACAACCAGTACTTAACACAACAAATCTTATACAAAGCTTTACATTTTACTTTTGATAATCTTTTTCTAAAAAAGTGAAACCGGTCAAGTGAATAAACATCTATAAAAATTGCATTTGCAAACCTTCTTTCATATATATTTCCACTTGTGCGGTATCTTACAACTTTACTTTGTTTTATATATATATATATATATATATATATATATATATATATATATATAGTTTTGCTTTCTTGTTGTTTGACACAAACATTCCACATGTGTGTGCACACACACATACTTACATACACACATACTCGCGCTTTCCCTCCTTCTCTCTCTATTTCTATTAATGTGTTTGTGTGTATCTTTCTCTCAACTCTTTCATGCAAACCGATATATCAGAATATACACACACAACATTTCTTTTTGCACAGCAAGTCAATTTCTATGCTTCATTATTGTTGTTATATGATTTTCATCGTCATTATCATTACCTTTTTTGAATGGTTTCAATAGTCTCTCTCTATCTCTATTCGTCTGTTGTTTCTGCCGTTTTCTTTGTATTGTTACCTCTATTCTACATTTTCTCTGATGTTATATATATAAATATGTGTGTATAAATATATATATATATGAAATGTATGTATGAATACATACATGTGCACATGCACATGTGTTTGTGTAGTGTGTCAGATTGATATTTTGTACAACTTTAGCAAACCAAAACAAATTCATTCATCATCATCATTGTTGTCCTTGTGTTGTCTCTCTCATTTCCAGCCTTTTTTATCACTCTTCTTCACTGATGCCATATCTCTTTGTATGTTTCTGCTTAATAAAAAAACAAATACGAGTCGCTCATGTTGGGATGCACACAACAACAAAAAACTAAGGATAAAAGTACAGTAGAGCAGCAACTGTTGCTCCCTGTGTTTAATCCAATCTTCACCATTCTCCACTGCAAGTCACACATAATGTGGGAAATTCTGTATGAACAAGGGAATCTTGCTTACGTGGTAGCGCCGACTTGCTAGAAATAACAGTGAAAAAAATCACACAAAATGTATGACTTGTTTAGTTTTAAAGGATATATTTGATAACTAGCAGAGATACCCGGCGTTGCCCGTGTTACATGCAATTGAAGAATGAGACTTTTCTGTTATATTTTCTGTAAGGAACTGAAATACATATGATTCGAATTTCATGAAAATTGCACATGAGGGTTCTTTCCCTCTTTACACACCCTAAAAAAATTCTAATCATGAGACATGTATCCCATACTATTGATCTTTATGCGCATATTCCAAAATTTCAGTCTTCTGGAACCTGTAAAAAGGATTTTGCTCCTGAAAAATGGAGCTCATGGAGCTCTAAGATGTAGGAATGAAGGCCCCTATTGGGGGTGGGGGTGTTAATGTCAACCAGAGAAGTTGAATTGTTGGGAATGTTTTTAACTTGGGTCTTATAGTATGCTTGTATATATGTGAGAGTATAGTCTCACTTTAATAGTTTCAGTATGAAATTGAAAGTATTTGAAATTACAGTAGCAACATGTTACTGTTTCACTTTTGACAGGTAATACTGAAATAGTGGAATAGTTTCAGTGTTAAAGTGAAAGTATCTGACATTACAGTAGAGTGATGTTATTGTTTCACTTTTGACATGTAATACTGAAATAGTGGAGGAGATATGATATTACTGTGGGCTCGAACTATGCAAGAAGTTAAAAAATTTTTTGGCCTAAGACACTACATGGACCCTAAAAGGATTTTGCTCCTGAAAAATCGAGCTCATGGGGCTGAAAAATGTAGGAGTTAAGGCCCCTATCGGGGGTGAGTGTATTAATGTCAACCAGAGAAGTTGAATTATTGGGAATCCTTTTAACTTGTGTGTAATATGTATTGTCTGAATTTCTTTGAAATAGGAAATATACGTATGTTCACTGGGTTTGTAAAAGAGAGCAAAGCTACAGGAAAGCAAAAGACGAATGATCATGACAATCAGTCAGCTACCCTAGTCTAGTTGTTACTACTCCCCAATGTAGGATTCCTCACCATACAGGTGACAGGCACAGCTGTAAGATGCATTACGGATCTATAGCAATTGGAAGGGCATGACCCAATTGAAATAACGTGTGACGCTTGGAGTAAAGGGAAATGAAAGTGTCGCCTCTGGAGTTACCTATAGGTAACTGTGCAGAAAAAATTTATAATCGATAAATGTTTTAGAACAACCAGTCACTCATCTGGGAAGGCCTTGAAATCAATGTTATCAACTAGGGACTATGTGTGTCGCAGTGATAATAAAAGGACTCAAAGGAGGTCTGCAATGAAATAATTTTACTCAACACTTTGCAAGTGAATCAGTGGAGGCAAAGATGAGTCTCATTTACTTGACAATTTATGCACCACATTGCAGAAATCACAATGTAAGTATACCTGAAAGGATAGTCTTACACTGTTGTACCGTTGAATTACAAATAATGCTCATCTGTTATGTTCCGGTGACCCTATAGCTTCCAATGGTACAACTGTATTCATCTTTACTTAGGAAAAATGACAAAATTGTGGGTGTGAAGTCCCCATGAAGGGGTCTTTGTAACTTCTAAGAAGAAGAAATTTTAGAAACATTACTTTATTTGTGTGTAATATGTATGGTTAAAATTTCATCAACATCAAAAATATATGAATTTTCATGGGGGTTATGGCCGTTATGCATAGAATATAATTTCCAAATTTCATAAAGATCCATTCAGTACTTTTGACGTAGTTTTGGATAAGAAAACAAATGACTAATGTGTGTGTTTTTGTGCATGTGTATGTGTGTGTGTGATGGGTGTATATATGTATAGATATCTGTATGCATGTATATATATGTATATATGTGTACATATTACATGTACATCTATATATACACATCTACACATATGTATACATATACATGTATGCATATAGATCTATATCTATATATATATCTATACATATACGTGTACATATACATCTATATGTATACATATACATCTCTCTCTCTCTCTATACATATATATACATATATATACACCATTAAAGTGAAAGTATCTGTCATTACAGTATCGAAATGTGATTGTTTTAGTTAGTGGAACAGTTTCATTTTTAAAGTGAAAGTTTTTGACATGAGTGGTTTTGTTTCACTTTTGACACGTAATACTTAAATAGTGGAGGAGATATCATGTTGCTGTGGGCTCGAACTATGCAAGAAGTAAAAAAAATTTTTTGACTAAAACACAACCGGGGAACCTAAGTAAGGCATGTGTAAAATTTGAATGAAATTGGTTGTGTAGTTCTCGAGTTTTAGGGAGACAGACAGACAGACAGACACACACACACACACACAGAGTCTCATTTATATATATATATATATATATATATATATATATATATATATATATATATATATATATATATATATAGATGTAGTATTAGGCAGCGTTAAAAAGATTGCATGGGTTTAGCTGGAATGCAGCAAGTACTGAATAAAATCAAATTTTTTGATTTGAATGAAATTGTGAAGATAAAATCAAGTGCTCAAAAAATAGTATAAAGTTATCAATGATGAAAGTTAACTCCAAGTAATTCATATGCTCTCACTTCATTTAAAACATCATACTATAACTGTCTCAGACTACTGTCTTTTAAAATCTTGTTGAAATTTAGTATATATATTTTGATAAAGATATCATATCATCAGAATGAAAATTAAATTTTCTAAATTGAATGTGATTTCTCTGGAATTTAAAAGACCATTGGCAAGCTGTGGGAACAATAAGCAGGAGTAGGTAATTGCTAAAAACAGGATATAGTAAGTGGTACTAGCAAAACAGGAACTCATAGAAGGATACAAGAATTTTCTTTATTAAATATCTACATGAAACTTTAAGTATTTCTATATTCCATTTGCATAGCAAGAAAAATAAAAATACAAATGATACTTACTGACATTCGTCCTCATCTTTCTTTTTTGGTTGATAATTTTTTACCAATTTCCTGAAAAGACGGGAAAAAAATTTTTAGACAAATAAAAATCCAAAATAGTGAAATACTAGTAAAGTATTGTCTTAATGATATGCTAAAATAAAAATTGCAAAATTTTATTTGCTTTAACCCTTCCATTACCAACCTGCTTGCAGACATCTGGAAACCACCAAAAATGACCGTTTCATGTTTAAGTGAGAATTTTAGCATAAATCTCAGTAGTACATTTATCAAAACATGATTAAATGATGAAAACAACTAAGTTGCAATGTCTGAGATTATTTTACATGATATTTGAGTGCTGCAAATGTTTGGAAATTTGTTTCCTACTCCAATTTTCTGAAATGTTTCACTAAAGATGAAAGCAGGATAGCAGTGAGTTTGAATTCAAAGGATTTTCAAAAGAAGACAGAAAAATCTAGCAAAATATATGGCAAACATCAAAAAGCCATGTGTGTAATTATGAATTAGATATCTCTATTTCCAAAAATATAACAAGTTTGACAACAGTTCCAATAGTGATTAAAGAAATGAATGTGTATCTAGATGTAGTAAGAATTTGGATCCAGCTGCAGTCTTTCCATAGAAATGCAACTTAAATTATTTTTCCTTACTGTGCTAGAAACAACAGCTAAATCTCCCTTATATCATGCACATTTTGTTTGAAAATATTTTCAAATATTTTCTTTCTTTCTTTCTTTTTTCTTTTTTTCTTTTTTTTACCAAAAAGGCTTCTATAGTTTTTAAGAGAATAATGCAAAGAAAAAAAAAGGTGAAAATCAGTCCAGTGGGAGGTGAAAAAAATCACAAATTTCCCCTAAATTTTTTCATAAAAAGTTTCCTCCCACCCATCATTTTGAAGACTGATAAAATAAATAAAGTCCTGGTCAAAATGGAGAAAATCCAACTTATATGGGCGCTCTGATCTGAAACTGCTGTTTACAGCCATTTTTAATAGTCCATTAAAATTTCATTGGAATGATATCATGTTCCGAAATCTCAGGATTTATTTAGTTCTGTACCTACTATAAATATGCCAAAATTCAAGTTCCTGTGGCTTGTACCTTTGAATTCAGACATAGATGTGAAAACACTGCAAAATTGGTTGTGATGTAACAAAATAGGGTTTTACATAAGATTTTTTAAAATTGCCAAAACAAAAAGTTTCATTTTCAAGAACCTGAAAAAAATAGGCAACTGCTATACCATAGACACTATTAGTTTGTGTAATTTGAAGAAGATTATCACCTCAGTTTCAAAGATATGACATTACAAATATGACTAAATGCCTATGAATTAGTTACATTGTATTTTGTAAAATAAAATTTTAAAAATTCATTGAGTTAATATAACATATTAAGAATCAGAAGTCAAGACCATCAAATATCATTAAGAAATGTAATTAGCAAGGAAGATGAAAATATAGTAGCCAGGGTAAGAACATTGGGAAAAATTCAGGGAGTACTGCAGCTGGCAACAAATGTTTTTTTCCTCAGATTGTACAATGCATGTGTTAGAACTGTAACGTTACATGGTCATAGGAGATGGGCTTAAATGCAGAGGACTTGAGAAGACTGGAAATAAATGAAGCAAACATGCTCTGTAGGATGTAAAATCTAATAGTGCATGAACGACAAAGTACAAATGTGTTGAAAGAAAAACTGAGCATAAGAGGAATTACATGCAATGTGCAAGAAAGAAGACTGAGCTGATATGAACATGTGAATGTGATGCATATCGATGAGGGTAGCTGTATAAAGTGCCAATCACAAAGTGATGGAGCTTGTGGATGAGGGAGAGGCCCAAGAAGACGCGATGAAGCGATGAAGGCTGATCTTGGGATCTTGAACTTCATACAGGTGACAAAGGACTGGGATGACTGGCTTCAAGTAGAGCTCAAGAAGAACCACTTATCTCAGTGAAACTGATTCTAGAAGCACAATGTATATGTATTAATGCACAACTTATCTCTGCCTCCACCCAATTTACTCTTTAAGACATTCCCACCATCAATTAACTCTCTAACTACACTATTTTGCTGCTATAATTAAATGTGAGCAGAATTAAATACTTCACAAGCTTTTCCCAATATAGCTTACCCATCATACTATCAGGAAAGCAGTTTTGGCACAAACTTGGCAGACACGCGTCTCATACCCAAATCTTTAGTGATAATGGACTGAACTGAACTGCAAATAATCTGTACATCCTCTGATAACTCGCGGATAGTGATTTGATGATTTCCCCTCACAGCTGCATGCACATCTGCAATGTTTTTCTCAGTTCTGCTGGTTGCAGGTCTTCCAGGACGTTCGTCACTATTGACATTTTTTTTACCATCTTGGAAACATCTGAACCACTCGTACACTTGTATGCAGCTCATACACTCCCTGTAACTTTGCGAAGGCCTCTAGACAGATATCACCATGACAACTTTCCCACTCATGGTCAATGCGACAATCACACACTACACACATTCCTTCCAAGTACTGCTGTAAACAGTGGAAGTGAGCTAGAACATTAAAACTTAGTGCACATGCACAGCAGAGTTCAAGGTCAATCATTGCCAAGTGGCTTTAGCTTCGTTTCTATGGCAACAGTCCGGATACTTATTGACCAGCGTGCTTTAGCTTTGTTTCTATGGCAACAGTCTGGATACTTATTGATCAAACCTCGTATACTGTAAATATTCACACACATATTGGAATCAAAATATTAGAGCAAATGATCTTTGTAAAATGTAAACAAAATGTTTCACCTGTGAAATGATTCTTCTGAGTGTCCACTAATCCTATTTTATAGGGAAGCCTCTGCAGGCATATATAATGTAGTAGGATATGCTGAACATGATAGTATCAACAGTTTCTAACTAACTTTTCTTTTCAATGATAAGCCTGTTAATATTTATTTCAAGAACCTTTCCCAAGGTCTTATGTTGGAATAAAGAATACATATTTGATTAACTTTGTTATATTTCCTTCATTACAATATATATATATATATATATATATATGGAGAATTCACAAAAAATCAACAGACAAAGACAGGTGGTGTAGAAAACAAACAGATGTATTAGTATAATGCTCAGGAATATATATATATATATATATATATATATATATATATATATAAATATACACACACACACAAATACACATATATGTATGTGTGTGTGTATAAATACATACAAAAATATAAACACAATCCCAAACTGCCTTTGTATCACAGCTATTACTCTCACTTCACCTCCTCAATGATGTGTGGTGAAAATGATGCTCTCTTACCACTTCCTCTCTCTCTCATTGATATTACTTTCTCTCACTCCCTGTTAGTCGGTTATTACTCTCATTACTTCTTCACTGAATTAGTATTTTCTCTCCTCTCCTTTCACTTATACTACTCTTTCTCTCACTCCCTCCTACTGTGTGATTTTGGACAAATATATATACAAATATATAAAACACTATGCTCATTTCGTTAATAAAATTTTGTTAATAAAAATTATATTATACAATGAATGTTACATTGTAGATTATTAAAGTCATGTGATGCATTTTTTATATTTTTGCTTTTTTTTTCCAATTTTGTATAAAGTTAGATAATTAGTGGTAGTGTTTACATACAATAATCCCGACTATTGCAGGTGTTACATTCCAAAACCCCCTACATTAGGTGAAAATCCGCGAAATAGAAACAGTACTGTACTTTATATTTTTTATTATTATTTCTATAATTTGTATATATTTATTTTATCATAAATGCAAAACAACACCACAAAGGAATAAGCTTAAATAAGTTGGTTGAAAACTGTAGAAATGCATTCATATTACACACACAGACACCCTTAGTTTTATATATATAGATAAACTGTGATTTTATAAATATACCTATTATTTTAAGGAAATTAACTCCCGAAAAACATCAGGTATTCAACCAGTTTTCCTTGGATGAAACCATCCCTTCATGAAGTTAACACAACCCCTAATTGCATATCACCATCATTATCGTTTAACATCCATGGGTTGGACGGTTTATATATGAAATGGCAGCATAAGAAGACAATGTGGTTTTTGTCTCTTGAATTATTCCCTCTACAACATGCTGATAACCAGTGTTGAAACAAAAATTGATCCATCTGAGTAAAATATATAAGAAGTCCCATAGATGAAGATATTTTTTAAATGATTGTGTATATGTTTGTTTCTCTTTAATCAATTATATTGCTAAAGGAAAACTTAAACTCAAACACGTGTTCATAGACTTGAACTAAAATAATATTCATTAAAATTGTTTTCTGGTAAGCGATCTTTAAGTAAGTCTATTTTCGTTTTCTCTGATAAGACTATAAGGTAAGACAAATTTATTCTAATTTCCATACATTCTAAGTAAGTATCTTATTGAAAATTATTAAGAGTTAAATATTTTAAGTATTTTTATTCTAATCCTCAATCACTTTTCTTTCAGTTTTTCGTGCTTCCATATATAACCACACATTCCTTGCTAATATTTACTACCTGATCGAATGCCTTTCAAGTCCCTACAGTGTTAAATAAATATTTTATTTCTTTGTCAGCACATAACATCACTGTCCTCTCTGTCCCTAAAGTTATATATTTTGATTCATTGAACCATTGCAAAGTACACTAACTAGACTCTTTCACATTCTCTCCTTTCTCTTTCTTTCTGAATATATATATACATATGTATGTGTGTGTGTGTATGTATATATATTTACATATATATGTATATATATTCTTTTATATGTCCTAGCCTTGAGGTTGCAGCCATGCTGGGGTACCACCAATGTAATCACCTTTTGATTGGCCAATTCTATGGGATTGGCTTTTGGTGAAGGACAGAGTTCAATACTGCTGCCCTCTTTTGAGTAACCTGCCTTGATATTGGTTCATCTGGGATTTTGGATAGCAAGAGGTCAAGCTGTTTCTTGAAAACATCTACTCTCATTCCATGGAGATCCCTTGGATGTTTTGGCAAGGAGTTAAATAGCTGTGGGCCCTTGAATCCCAAGTATTGCAGTACATAGTCCTCACCCTAGATAAGACAGCTGGGACTTTTGGAACAGTGCAGTGAAGTCCATTTCGAGGTCTGCTATAACTCTCAATTCCAAAGTTTGGTGCCAGCTCCTCCAGTATCTTCCATACATGTATCACTGTGTACCTCTCCCGTCTTCACTCGAGGGAGTAGAGTTGTAGCTCTTTCAGTCCCTCTCAGTAGCTCTGCTGTTCCATAGATGCAATCTTCCTTGTGTAGTATTGCTGAACCACCTCAAGTTCTGCTATTAATCCTACAGTATAGGGTGACGACAGTTGAGAGCAGTGGTCCAGATGGCTGAAGACAAATGTCCTTCATAGGACCAACATAGTTTCCTGGTCCCTTGTTCTGAAGGTTCTCAGAATCCATTTGGCCATTCACCTGCACACTGCCACCATCTTGGTGACATGCATGTGAAACAAGACACTATTGCTCATATCAATCCTAAGATCATGCACCGTATATGATTCTAGGATTTCCGCTCCTTTTAATCCAAAGTATCGTTGTTGTGATTTCTAAGCACCAATTAGCTGGTAGTGGAGGGCTTGGAATTTGCCTATATTAAATTGCATGTAAAAATGTGTGTGCATGTGTAAGTATATGTTTATTCACACTATCTAGACTCTTTCTTTCACTTTCTCTCCTCAAACTTTCTCTTTCTGAATCCATTTTCAGTACATAACATCACTTCTCTCTCTCTCTCTCTCTTTCTCTGAACATCTGTAAAGCTGCACACTATTTAGACTCTCACATTCTCTCTTTAAACACTCACTCTCTCTCTCACTCTGAACATTCCTAATGTTATGTTTCAATTTTTTGAACCTATGTAAAGTACACTATTTAGAGTCATATGAGCAGTTGATACAATTTGCTCTCTTTCTCCCACCTTGTTATAGACCTCCTTATTTCTCCCCTACACATAACAACTCCTCTTGTTGCAGACTCATTTCATATTCCATCTCTCATTGAACTTTCCTATTTTTTATCCCTTCGACACAAACTTTTGTATTACTCTCACAAACTCCCTATTATTTTCTCTCTCTCTTTCTCTCACCTTTAATTCTACAAAAAATCAACAGATAGACACCAACAACTACAAATTCGTAGAGTCAGATTCAGGCAAACAATATACAAAAGATGTATCAAAATTGGCAATTTGATGAGCTCTATCTCTTTATTCATGGTTGGAGCATGAGTAAGGATTCTCTGTCCGACGACCTAATAGTGTCGGCCTTGAAGAGCTATGGTTACCACAGGTCCATGGCACAGATCGTTTGAAAGAAACAAGAGTTCATATGCCCCTATGCTCTTGTCGACCTACTAGGAAACATGATGAAGGAAACAGGAGTGCTCAATGACGATCCTAATGAAGGACAGACGGATAGTATCGAAAAAGCAACTGCCAACATGACTCACCCCAAAAATAGCACTGAAAAAGAAACTGTAAACCCCACTGGCCCGGAAAACAACACTGGCAACAGCAATGGCTGCAAGAAGAACAGTCAAAGCTGGACTGTAGTGAAATACAGAGGCAAGCAAAAACCTGACACAGCCAAGAAAACTGATGCCCTAAAGACAAAAATACAAAATGCCAAAAGGAAAAAACGAAGAAGCACGAGGACAGAAACTGATAGAGCACAGGATGTATGTAAATTTTACATAAATGGCACCTGTTATCATAGATAAAGGAGAGAGGGCTGCAGTTTTGGCCATCCCGAATCTTATTGGAACAACAAGCAGGGTAACCTGAAACAAAACCATCAAAAACAGAGGGAAATCATCTAGCATGGATCTGCAGACTAACAGAGCACCAACAGGAAGAAACGTATCTCAAAAGAGTAGGAAAAGAGATCAATGCATGCACTCTGCACCCCTCAAAAGGCAATATGAAGATACTTTACGAACTGCAGCTATCAAACGACAGTCTTTTCTTAACATAGCCCAGAAGATAGTGCAGCAGCTGACATGGATGCACAGGATGCAAATTCAAAGCCATGCATCTCGATGCACAAGACCATCTCAGGTGACAGGTCCAGGATGGCCACCACTAACACCCATACCGCACCACTATCGCACCCATATTCCTACTGAACACTGGAGGTAAAAATTCTCTATCTAAAAGACCTTGCTACAAGCAATCAAGCAATATGCATGGCACTCACTGAAACACATTTAACCCCTAATGTAACACATGTAGAAGTGCACATACCAGGGTATGCTGTATTTTGTACAGACAGAAGAGAAAGAAGCCATGGCAGACTTACTATGTGCATCCATGAAGATGTCATACCTCTCATATTACTGTCACATTCAAACTCAGTTTGCGACCCCTGAATAATACATATAAAGCAAGTTGATGTAGCTGTATGCACAATATATCATCTGCCAAATATCACAAAAATATGATGGCAAATTTAAGGATGGCCTCAAACACATGGAAGAGGTATTAACAAATCTAGATCAGAATATCAACAAACTCTTCCTGGGTGACTTCAACCGCCCACGTGTTAGATGGCCAGAAGGCCACATCCTCTCTGGGATGTCACTGCATGAACAAAAGCATGTAGTGTCATTACTTGAACTTACTAATATGCTGTTCATAGAGCAAGTGATACTCAGGCCAACCAAGGGAAACAACCTATTGGACCTTTGCATCATAAATAATGTGGACCTTTTTCATAATGTGAAGGTGACACCAACAGCGCTCTCAAATCACAACACTGTTGAACTAACTATGGATGGTCCTGTGTGAACTGCTGGTATCTAGCCTATCAAGAGGACTCGAATCTTATCCAGCCTCAATTTCTATAAGGCAAAATGAGAACCAATCCACAAAGAGATCCACAAACAAAACTGGTCCAACATTCTATGTATGCAAGACACTGACTTGAAACTCAGCCAGTCAACAGTGTAAGCTATATGCATTAAATATACCCCAGAAAGAAAGGCCAGTACTCCAACAAACAAGATTCCCAGGGACAGAAAAATCCTCATGAGGCACAGGTCAAAGATCACAGAGCAGCTGAATAGGCAACTAAAGAATAGGGAGAAGTCTATCTTAATACGGATGCTCCTAGATATTGAAAACAAGATCAAACTCTCTCACAAAAGGGAAAGAGCAGAGAAGAAGAGAGTGGTGGAAAGCATAAAAACAAATCCTAAAGCTTTCTATAAATTTGCAAAGAAAACAGTCACAACATAATATAAAACAGGACCATTGTTCTGAGGGAATGACTCACTGACAGCGAACCCAGGAAGGAAAAGTGAGATATTCAGTGAACAATTTAAAAGTATCTTCACTTCCCCACTTGGACACATGCAGATAAAAAATCTGTTTGAATTCTTTAATATTGCAGCTCCAAAAAAGGAGGCACCGGCCATCGATTACATCAACATTGAGGAGACAGATGTAACAGCGGCCATAGATGAAATGAGCTCATGTTCTGCAACTGGTCCTGATGGCATCCCAGCTATTCTTGTAAAGTCATGTAAGCAGGCTTTAGCGAAACCATTTCAGATACTTTCCCAAAGTTTCTTTGCAAGTGGTAAACTTCCTAAAAAGCAAGAAGAAGGCATTATATGCCCTATCCACAAAGGTGGAAGCAGAGCAGTGGCCAAAAACTACAGACTGATTTCTCTGACTTCACATATCAGTCATGGAGCGAATCATCAGAAAGAAGTTAGTAATGTTCCAAGAAGAAAATGACCTACTGGACAATACACAGCATGGCTTGTCCAGGAACAAGCTGTCATACACAAATCCTACAGCGCTATGACTGGGTTTTGAAACAGCTGCTTGACCATTCACATGTCAGCGTGATATATCTTGACTTTGCAAAGGTATTTGATAAGGTAGATCAAGGCATGATATGTCATAAGCTATAAAACCTTGGCATTACTGGTAAACTGGGAGAGTGGTTGCATGACTTCCTTAAAGAAAGAAGTCAGGTAGTTGCAGCCAATTGTGCCCTTTCTGAGGAAACTCAAATCCTAAATGTTGTCAGGAGTCAATACTGTTCATAACAGCCCTCTAAGGCATGCCCACGGTCACTTGAACAGCCACTGTCACTAGCTATGTTGATGATACAAAATTATCACAGGCAATAAAAATCAAGATGATGTTGCAAGCTTACAGTGGGAGCTGAATTTGATATGTAGGTGGGCCAAAATAAAACAACATACAGTTTAATGCTAGAAATTATCACAGGCAATAAAAAACCAAGATGACATTGCAAGCTTAAAGCGGGACCTGAATTCAGTATACAAGTAGGCCAAAATAAATAATATGCAGTTTAATGTGGGTAAATTTCAAGCACTGCACTATCAACAAACGAATACACTACAGCCTGCAATAGTCTGGGGTTCAAAGGCTCACAACAGTTCAATGCCCTGCTACAAAAACTAAGAAATTTGCATTAGTTGGAGATAGATATCTTCAAAACAGAACTAGACATCCTTCTGTCCACAAAACTGGAAGAACTAACAGTCTGGTATGAAGTGCAGACAAGGGCAGAGGAATCAAACTCCCTTATACACCAAATGGGACTACAACTGGGACAAAGGCACATACAGGAGTGGTTATATGAAACACCCCAGACTGAGGAAATCAAAAAGACCATGATTGTATTCCAGCATGACCACAGCCGGATCACTGAAACAAGGAAAAGGGTATATATGTATATATATATATATATATATATATATATATATATATATATATATATTTAATTATATGTATTTCTTCTATCTTAATGAATAAAAATTCTTCGGATAGAATAAATGGGTTAATAGAAAACAATGTAGCAAAGAACACAAAATAACTTTGGTGTTGTTCCTGTTTTTAAGGCAGGAACTCCTTGAAATGTTGGGTATTTGAGTATATTTAAAAATTTAAATAATGGAGAAAACGCATGTTATAATTGCATACTTTATTCCTACATATGTTTCAAAGGATTACAACCTATGTGATCCATAGGGATCTGTGATATTAAAATTGTAACCTTCTCATCAGGGAAAGCATGGGAATCATCTTAAATGTAAGACATTATGACCGAGTATGAAAACAATAGATGGATAAGGTTATGACGTGATTCATTTGAAAAAAACCGTTAGAGAATTGGACGCTACCGGATAGTAGGTTGGACAACACATACATATAAATGTGTGAAAATATACATGCATACATAAATACATATACACACATACATACATATATATACACACATATATACACGCATACGTCCACATCTACACATATGCACATACGTACCCACGCATATACAAATATACACATGTGTGCTTGTCCCCATACACACGCATATACATATATATATATACACACATGTATAAATAGAAATAGACACATACACATACACATACATATATATATATATACACATATATATATATATATATATATATATATATGTATACACACACACATATATATACATACATAAATACATGTATATATATATATACATACCTTTAAATATATATACGTACATACATATATACATACATATATATATATATATATATATTACAGAGATGTATTTGCATAGCAAGTGACCCGATCTGAGATCGTGTGCTGGAACAAAAACAATTACAGCGTGCAAGGTGTTTATAGGACATTCAAAAAACACACAAAAACCATTAGATTCGCTTAAACATTTAAATTTAATTTGCCAAAATATTTTTGTTGCTTTGAGACTGTGACCTGTTCACTGACAGAATTCCATGCTGCATCATGGTCATTTTCACTAATGGTCATTTTTATAGCATTTTTTTTATTGTCTTAATAACTGACAAGATGCCAAAGCAGATTTCCACCCCAACATCCGAAACATGGAGTTTTATTATTATAATTGTCACATATTATATTAAAGATAAATTCCTCTATTTACATAATATCGAGGTTTCATTCATTCTTTTGTTGTCACACCATTACTATGAATATACATGCATGGGCCGTGACTGCTGAGGACATGTGTAAGCTCGTAAGGAATCAAGCCAGTATGCTCCAAAGGATGTGTAATATCAGTGTGCATACTTGACAGAGTGTAAGTACCTTGACCGAGACCTTTGGAAATATGCTGTGTGTGAGAAGACCCGGCAAGCCAAGTGAGACCATAATCCAAAGCCTCTGCCAGGGGTGTAGCCAGCCCACTTATGTGTACCTTTCCTTCATTGGACACTAAACTCCACTTGTGAAGACCTGTTGAGGCAAGTGAAATCGAAATCGAACTAAATTCGACCACTGGCACCCATGCCAACCTCACCTTCATTGGACACTAAACTCTGCTTGCGAAGACCTGTTGAGGCAAGTGAAAGCGAAATTGTGATGGCACCTGTACCAGTGGAGCACTAAGAGCACCGTCCGAGTGTGATTGTGGCCAGAGCAGCTGTCTGGCTTCCATGCCAATGGCACATAAATAGCACCATTTGAGCGTGATCGTTACCAGCGCTGCCTTACTGGCACTTGTGTCGGTGGCATGTGAAAAGACATTCGAGCGAGATCATTGCCAGTGCCACTGGACTGGCCCCTGTGTAGGTGGCACGTAAAATACACCATTTTGAACATGGCAATTGCCAGTAGACCCTGACTGGACTTCATGCCGGTGGCACATAAATGAACCCACTACATTCTTGGAGTGGTTGGCGTTAGGAGCGGCATCCAGCTTTAGAAACTCTGCCAAATTAGATTGGAGCCTGGTATAGCCATCAGTTTTGCCAATCCTCATTCAAATCGTCCAAGTCATGCTAGCATGAAAGGCGGATGTTAAACGATGATGATGATGATTTATATACACACACATATATGCATATATGGGTACAGGATGTCACCAGCAGTAAACAACATGAAATATGAAAAGAAATAAGTTAAATATGCAAACAATGAGAGGAACAAATGGAAAACAGGGCAAGTAACACAAAGAACGACCCTTCATCAGTTGTTGGCTGTCTATCTACTCCTCATTTCGAGCATTCAACGACAATATGAGTCTTCAAAGACAGTTGCTCCCATAAATACCAAAATAAAATTTTGGATTTATGGAGGGTCAAAGTTGGGAACAAAAACAGGACAGTGGAGACATACAAGGAAACTGAACAAAAACAAACATAGAGACTTGTTAGACCGGAACGAGGGTAAAATAGCAAATGCTGGGAGAAATATTTCCTTTCACAAGAGAAAAGATAGAAGTGAGAGATAGAAGACCACCAATCATTAGGACATTCTGGAGGAAAAGAAAGGTGGACGATGGTCACATGTGAGGAACGAGAGAAAAAGAGAAAGAGGAGGAGAGAGAGAGAGATAGAAAACGGTGAAGGGGAGAAAAAGGGAATTAGAGAAGGATGGGGAAGTAAACAGTATAGGGTAGAGTCGCATCAAAAAGGTTAAGACAAACTTGGAAATGGATGCGTGGTCTTCAATTAAATAACAATATGAATAATATATATATACACACACACACACACATATATTATTTATATTATTATTTAACTGAATGCCATGCATCCATTTCTAAGTATATAAATATATAAATATATATATATATATATATATGTATACACACACACACACACATATATATATACATATATGTGTGTGTGTGCGTTTATGTCCCATAACTTAGTGATTCAGCAAAAGAGACCGATAGAATAAGTGCATTTTTTTACTGATGGCTCCAGTGTTGTTGACCGTATTCGGGCTTGCATTAGGAGATATTTCATAGATTTGGGCTGTCTTTTGCTCTTTATGATGGTGTGCATTTGGCAAATTGAATTCATTCTGTGGTCCCCCTCCAAACGCACACCATCGTAATGAGCAAAAAACAGCCCAAATCTATGAAAAGTCTCCTAACACAAGCCCAAATATACTCAACAACAACACTGATGCCATCAGTAAAAAAATACAGAAGACCTGTGGTATATGTGTCAACTTAACTGAGGGATCAGAGTTCTCTTTCAAACAGGGTTAACGTTTCACAGTGAAAAGCAACTTCATGTGCTTCAGAGAATCTGATATATGTTTTAACCTGTTCTGAGTGTCGTGAGCAGTACATAGGCCAAACCAAAAACAGTCTACGTCAAAGGATAGCTCTGCACAGATCCCAGATCAAAATTCCGATAAACAGAAAAATAGCATTCAGCGAATACATTGACATTTGCGCCAATAACAAACAACTCAGTTTCAGAATTTTTCCCCTCTATCAATTCAGGGATGATACAACCTGTAGTCAGCACATTAATAAAGAATCATTCTTCATCACAAAATATAAACCCCTTTTGAATGCATCCACCACAAATGACACTACCAGCAGGGCCTAGAATAACACACGCAAATATTAAAAACGATATATTCAAAACAATTACTTCACATAAATTTATTCAGAACAATTCCAACCATTACTACAGGTAACTTTTAGGTCACTTAACCATTTAAGATTCCACCAAAATTCTGTTACTGTCATACCACTCCTGCATTTTTATTATTCCTTGTTTTTCTTCTTCACCATCTCCTTTCTCTACTACTACTGCTGCTGCTGCTGCAACAATCAAAGATAAGAATTCATAGCGGACTAGCTGCTGCTAACTACCTAGAATCCACAAGAGTAAAACAGAGAGACTGAGACAGACTGAAAACAAGAAAATGTCCCTCACATTTGAAAACTATGGAAATATTTTTAGAAAAACAGTTCATTCAATTTTTCAACAATTTAATTATTTTTCATGCTTTACTATAAGTTGAAAAAGTCACACAGACCGAAACTGGTACTAAAATGTTCATGATGAAATTATTTTAGCATTTTCCACCTTGTCTTATTTTCAGTATACATATTAATTCCTGTGTTCCTTTTCAACCTTCTACATACATACATATATATACATGTATCATCATCATCATCATCATCGTTTAATGTCCGCTTTCCATGCTAGCATGGGTTGGACGATTTGACTGAGGTCTGGTGAAACCAGATGGCAACACCAGGCTCCAGTCTGATGTATATATATATATATATATATATATGTGTGTGTGTGTGTGTGTATACATATACATATATATATACACACACATATATACATATATATATATATACATTTAATTATATATGTATATATAATTATATACACACACACACACACACATATATATATACACATATACATATAATTATAATATATATTATATATATCTATATATTACATATATAATATATATATATACATATATTTATACAAATATATATATATATATATATATATATATATATATATATATATATATATATATAAATATATTTATTTATTTATTTATTTGTGTTTCAGTCAAGTGGCTGCGGTCATGCTATATATATATATATATATATATATATATATATATATATATATATATATATATATATATATATATATCCATACATATATTCATATATACATATATTTATACATATATACATACATATACAAGACTCATCTGCCCGACAAAATCGGACGTAGGGATACTGAGTAAAAATATTATCAATAAGCACATAACTATAATAGTTGATAAGTTGAAGTTAAATTTGTGGACGAATACAGACCAAGTCATTGGATGGTTCAATTCTATTGAGGACAAGGAAAATACTAAATTCATTCAATTTGATATAGCTAATTTTTATGCATCCATTAACCCGATCATATTGAATAAGGCACTATGGTTTTTTCATAATAAGGCAGGGCTTACTAGAGAAGAAATTAAAGTGATATTAGCTGCTAGGAAGTCCTTTATTAGTTTTACGGATACGTAAGGATACACCAGATGCTTTCGATGTCCTCGTGGGGAGTTCTGACTCCGCACAAATAGCTGATATGGTGGGTTCTTTTATTCTTTCTGAATTGGATGATCAATTTCCTATGATTAGGGGGGTCTATATAGGAATGATTGCCTTCTGTATATTAGGAATAGCTCCAACCAACAATTACAGAGAATTAAAGGTACATTGGCTAAATTTTTTCGTAGAATGGGGATGAATATCATTTATGAAGACGATATTTCTTTAGCAAATTTCTTGGTTGTGACATTAGATATTAAAAATGAGACATATAGACCATATCATAAACCTTCCACTAACCTGAAATATATCAGTAAGTGGAGTAATCATCCTAGAAAAATTATCGATAATTTAGTAAGAAATATTTCATTAAGACTTTCTAAGTTATCTGCAAATGATAGGATTTTTGATTATGAAACTCAATTCTATAATTCGGCATTAAATAGGGCAGGATACAAAGAGAAGGTTTACTATGTTGAACCTGATCGTAACAACATTAAGACAGATATGGATTATAAGAATAAGCTAAGAGCAAATAAGGAAAATAAACCCAGATATTCATAAACGTAACATAGGTAATTTAAAATTTTTTAAGAATCATACAAATGACTGTGATAACACTAAAGATGATAATATATGGTTCATAGTCCCTTTTGGTAGAAATGTTAAATCTAATTTGATTGCACAGTTTAGAGAAGTGATAAGTAGATATTTCCCAAATAATTCACACTATGGTAAAATTATTAATACACATAGCATTAGGTTTGGTTTCTCAAGCACTAAGAACTTAGCTCAAATAATTGCAGCTCATAATTTTAAAATAGTTAAATCAAAGGGAATTGGGGAGGATAGTGATGAGAACCCTGATATAAATAATAATAATAAAAATAATAATAATAATAATAATCATACTATGATTACAGTAACAGAGGTTAACCCCAGAAGATTGAAGTTTGAAGGCCCAAATGTGAGATTGAAGGATATTATTTATCAATGTAAGGTAATGACTCAAACAGATGTTAGCATATACGTGGGTTGTTCTTCGGGACAAATTTGTAAACGAATATCGAATCATTATAATACTTTTAGAGATAGAAGTAAAATAGTGAGTACTAGTCGTAGTAAATTCATTTGGGAACTGAAGGAACAAAAAAAGGCAATATTCATTAGAATGGTCAATTAATGGAAAACTTTTCCCTTATGACAAAGGTAAGAGATATTGCTCGCTGTGTAATCTAGAATTATTTTTTATATTATTCTCTAAGGGTAAGTTAATAAATAAACTCACATACAATGCTTTCAGATGTAGCCATTTTCTTAGACATACGTTTTTCTGGTTTAGATTAATTATAAATTTCAGTATGATCGGGTATTATAATATAATATTAGGTTTTAAAGACAGGATATATTAAATGAAAAATTTATCACTAATAATAAAATTGTATATTTGTGTTTATTTACTAAAGTTTCTAGAGATAATATAATATAGATTTTCATTAGTTTAGAATTTATTACCAGGAATCAATAATTCGTAATACTTGATTGTTTATAATTAATAATATTATGAGGGTTTTCTCCCTTAGACGGACTTTTATTTAAGGAGGAATTTGAACATGAATCAGACTTAGAGATAATAAATTTTTTTTTGGTGTTTACTTTTTACCCTGAGGATGTGTAAGGCAATTTACTTATTTAACTTGAATTGAGAGTTAAATTTAACATTATACAGAAATGTGGACATATGTAATAAACTTTAATATAAATGTATATTAGCGTCAAAACTCTTATTTAAATTTTTGATACATATATATATATACACACATATATATGTGTATATATATATGTGTATATATATATATATATATATATATATATATATATATAAATAATCATAAATATACAGGGATTAGCATTGAGTTGCTTCTCCAACATACTGAAAATTTAGAAATAGCAGTCAAAGAACTACTGATTCTAAACTACAAATTTTTCTCTAAACAGATGGCGATATTTATGGCACGCATAGAACAAAAAACCAGAGGGAAAAGCAAAATTTCCCTCTGGTTTTTTGTTCTATGCGTGCCATAAATATCGCCATCCGTTTAGAGAAAAATTTGTAGTTTAGAATCAGTAGTTCTTTGACTGCTATTTCTAAATTTTCAGTATGTTGGAGAAGCAACTCAATGCTAATCCCTGTATATTTATGATGATAAATGGTTTGACAGATAAAGGTTTATTCATACTGAACTACTTGGCAAAATTGTTAATTATTAATTCTATTACTAATTGACGATTCCCTGCCCTTATTCTTGTATATATATATATATATATATATATATATATATATATACACACACACATATAAAGCCAAAAAATGGAATAGGAACATAATGGACAACAATAAGAACATACAGATAGATGATACAAGGACAGACAGGAAAAACCAGAACGGATCATTTGTGGCCCTCTATTCAGTGAAGATTCCAATTATCATTACAGTTTCGGCCTGTTACACTTGAGACTGTTCAAAATTAGTAGGCCTCAAAAATCTATGCTAAGAGCATTAAATTTTGGGAAGAAAGCAAGCAAATGTATACGACAACACAAGCAAAAAACAAGAAAGCATTACATGATTACAAGAGAATAACAACAAGTTCTTTCGACTAATAAGGAGAAGTTGAGTTGAGCTGGTCCGTACCATGAAAGCCTTGAGGCACAAACATAGATGAAAGTCAGGAGATAGGAAAATAATGTGTTGTACAGAGAGCGGTCAGGCCAAGAAACAAAGACCATGCTTGTCGGAACCATGCTTGTCACGTGGAAAGAACAGAGAGGTAGGGGGTAGAGAGATTGAAGAATTAAGGAACTAGAGAGAGAGGGAGGGACAGAGGGAAAGGTATGAGGGGTATATATATATATATATATATATATATATATAGGTGCAGGAGTGGCTGTGTGTTAAATAGGTTGCTTACCAACCACATGGTTCTGGGTTCAGTCTCATTGCATGGCACCTTGGGCAAGTGTTTCCTACTATAGCTTCGGGCCGACCAAAGCCTTGAGTGGATTTGGTAGACAAAAACTGAAAGAAGCCCGTCATGTATATACATATATGTGTGTGTGTGTGTTTGTGTGTCTGTGTTTATCCCCCACCTTTGCTTGACAACTGATGTTGGTGTATTTACGTTCTTGTAACTTAGCGGTTCGGCAAAAGAGATTGATAGAATAAGTAACCAGGCTTACAAAGAATAAGTCCCTGGGTCAATTTGTTCGACTAAAAAGGCAGTGCTCCAGCATGGCTGCAGACAAATGACTGAAACAAATACAAGAATAAAAGAATACACATACATATGTAGCAAATAAGTTACAAGGTTGTCAAGGTATTAGTTCATTATGGCCATTTCAGGCAGCTTCATTTGATCGAATGGAGCCGCACGAAACGGCCTTAATGCACTAATACCTTGACATCCTTGTTACTTATTTGCTTTTTATTCACCTTACTTAAAGCTGTGCGGATAATACCGGAGTGATTTGGTGCCTCAACCTAAGTACCTAATTCAGCTGAATCTTAATTATTTATACATATATACATATATATATATAGATTAAATACATATTTAATCTATTGGATAAATATTTTGACTATCAATAACTTCTACATATTATTAATCTCTATAATAATAAACTATAAATATATTTACCCTAATATTCATATGATGCTTGTATACGTGGATAATTACTATTTATTATATATCTCTACACCTTCTATTATCTAGAGTATATTAATATATATTTACTTTCCCACTAAATATACATCGTGTGTCTCCCTTAATAGTTTTAAACCAAACTTATCTATATAACAATACTCAGTTTTCTGTAATGTGCCGTATATTTAACAACTAATAATATACTGCTATATCTTTTTTTCTGCTTCTGATGAGATCCTGCTTTATAAAATGATTCAATTATTACAAATGTAACAGCTGTTAAAGATCATGTTTATTTTTATGGAAGAGTGGCTGTGTGGTAAGTAGCTTGCTTACCAACCACATGGTTCCGGATTCAGTTCCACTGCGTGGCACTTTGGGCAAGTGTCTTCTACTATAGCCTCAGGTCGACCAAAGCCTTGTGAGTGGATTTGGTAGATGGAAACTGAAAGAAGCCCGTTGTATATGTATATATATATGTATGTGGTTGTGTGTCTGTATTTGTCCCCCCAACATTGCTTGACAACTGATGCTGGTGTGTTTACATCCCTGTAACTTTGCGGTTCGGCAAAAGAGATCGATAAAATAAGTACTAGGCTTACAAAGAATAAGTCTTGGGATCAATTTCTTCAACTAAAGGTGGTGCTCCAGCATGGCCGCACTCAAGTGATTAAAACAAGTAAGAGAGATACTTATTAATTGATGTATCTCCATTTTCTTATTTTTCTTTAAACATAAACCTTGGTTTATCTAATTACCTATCATTCATGAGTATAATTAATACTCACAACAAATACTAGGTAATGAACCATTAATTCATTGGATATTACTATCTCTTAATGAGGTTAATCTGTCCCCTAACTGAACTTATTTATATATATATATATATATATATATATATATATATATCATCATCATCATCATCATCGTCGTTTAACGTCCACTTTCCATGCTAGCATGGGTTGGACGACTTGACTGAGGACTGGTGAAACCGGATGGCAACACCAGGCTCCAATCTAATTTGGCAGAGTTTCTACAGCTGGATGCCCTTCCTAACGCCAACCACTCAGAGAGTGTAGTGGGTGCTTTTACGTGTCACCCGCACGAAAACGGCCACGCTCGAAATGGTGTCTTTTATGTGCCACCTGCACAAGCCAGTCCAGGGGCACTGGCAACGATCTCACTCGAAAATCCTACGGGAGCCAGTCAGGCGGTACTGGCAACGGCCACGCTCAAAGTGGTGCATCTCATGTGCCACCCGCACAAGAGCCAGTCCGGGGGCACTGGCAACGATCTTACTTGGCTTGCCGGGTCTTCTCACGCACAGCACATTTCCAAAGGTCTCGGTCAGTAGTCATCGCCTCGGTGAGGCCCAATGTACGCTGGTCTTGCCTCACCACCTCAGCCCAGGTCTTCCTGGGCCTACCTCTTCCACGGGTTCCCTCAACTGTTAGGGTGTGGCACTTTTTCACGCAGCTATCCTCATCCATTCTCACCACATGTCGATACCAGCGCAATCGTCTCTCTTGCACACCACAACTGATGCTTCTAATGTTCAGCTTTTCTCTCAAGATACTTACAGTCTGACGGGTATTCACATTGACATTACACATCCAACGGAGCATACTGGCTTCATTCCTTGCGAGCTTACGTATGTCCTCAGCAGTTACAGCCCATGTTTCACTGCCATGTAGCATGGCTGTTCGTACGCATGCTGCCCAGGCTATTCTTATTCTAGCAGCTACACTTTCAGCGCACCCACCCCCACTACTAACTTGGTCGCCCAGATAGCGGAAGCTATCGACTACCTCTAGTTTTTCACCCTGGAACGAGATAGAAGTTGTTTCCTGTTTGTTTACAGTCTTTATTGCACCTGAACATCTGCCACAAACAAAAACTAACTTGCTAGTTAACCTGCCTTTGATGTTGCTGCACCTTCAATTCTAGACCTTGCTTCCACACCTGAAACTTCTCCTCTAGTTCTGATAGTGACTCCGCAATTAGGGCAAGGTCATCAGCATAGAGGAGCTCCCAGAGGCAACCTGTCTTGAACTCCTCTGTGATTGCCTGGAGGACTATGATAAATAAGAGGGGGCTGAGGACGGAACCTTGGTGGACCCCTACCTCTACCCGGAATTCATTGCTGTACTCATTTCCAACCCTCACCTTACTGGCAGCATCTCTGTACATGGCTCGCACAGCTCTCACTAACCATTCTTCTATCCCAAGTTTCCTCATTGACCACCAGATAAGGGATCGGGGGACCCTGTCAAAGGCTTTCTCCATATCAACGAAAGCCAGGTACAGAGGTTTATCCTTGGCTAGATATATCTCCTGCAGCTGTCTTACTAGAAATATGGCATCAGTAGTGCTTTTACCTGGCACGAACCCAAACTGCATCTCATCTTAATTGATTCGCTCCCTAATTCGTTGGGCTATGACCCTCTCTGTAACTTTCATAACCTGATCTAACAGCCTGATGCCTCTGTAATTATTTGTATCTAAAGCGTCACCTTTACCTTTGTAGCAGTTGACTATGGTGCTGCTACACCAGTCATTGGATATGACTCCTTCGTGTATCACCTGGTTCGTAATACGGGTGACTAGGCTATAGCCAACACTGCCAGATATTTTGAGCATCTCTGCAGTGATTCCTGATGGGCCGGGAGCTTTCCCGGTCTTCATACTCTTAATTGCTTTATCTACCCTGGTACTATCAACTCGGATAGCTGGTCACTCTATTGGGTCGACATACGGCAGGCTCTCTTCCTCCCATTCATTCTCTTTATTAAGCAATCTATCGTAGTGGCATCTCCAGACCTCTTTCTTTGCAGCCTCATTTAGTGCAAGCGTACCATCATCCATGCGAACACATTTCTCTCCTACAACATCACTATTCTCTCTCCTACACTGTCTTGCAACATGAAATACCTCGAGTCTTTGGTCCTCACGGCGCAGAACATTGGCAAATCTTTTCTGATCTGCTTCCTCTCTGGCTAAATAAACCTGTCGCCTAGCCTCCCTTCTGGCACATTGGTACAATTCCCTGCTACCACCGTTCTTCCAGTCCTTCCAAGCCTGTTTCTTTTGTCTAATAGCCCTGTCTACCTCCTTGTTCCACCACCACGTTACTCTGGGTCGGGAGGGGACCTTACACCACCCACAAATCTGGTCGGTGGCTTTCAACAGGTTGTCCCACAGAAATCTCCAATTGTCTTCCATGTTGTATGATGCTATATCCCCTTCTATTTCGTTAAATGCTTCAAATAACTTGTCTCTAAGTCTCTGTCCATTTGCAGGGTCTTTAAGCTTCCACACCCTTCTCCTCCAAGCCGGTCTAATTCTGGGCACCCATTTTGCCTTGATCCCAAAGTCGCTAACTACTAATCTATGTTGTGGGGTACATTCTTCGCCAGGGTAGGTTATCTAAATTAACTATTATTTAAACCATCCGCACACACCGTCTCTGATGAAGGGATATAATAAATATCCTGGAAACAGCTGCAAGACCTTCTATTTATAAATGTTGTAAAATATACGCAGCCTTGGTTTATTTATCTCAATATGAAAAGTAAATCCTATATATATATATATATATATATATATAGTGTAGTATATTGCCACTTAAGTGTGGCTGACCCCTAGGGGTGGATGTTACTGTTGCTTTTAGCCCCAGGAGGACATCTCCTCCAGCTGGCTTATCGACACACGACTGTGTCCTGTTTGCCAAGGGAGTTATCCCTCTCACCACGACCAGCAGCACGAACGTATCCGGATTTCAGGGTTATTTCCCTTCTTCGGCGTTCGACAGCTGATGACCTTGGTGAGAGAGAAAAACCTGGCAAAATCTTATATCTTCTTTTCCAGTGACATTCTTCACTGATATTGAAAAGGTGAAAACAAGCAATGTTAATTCTCTAAATGAAGTATTAACAGTAACTGCACGATAAAGTGTAGTATATTGCCACTTAAGTGTGGCTGACCCCTAGGGGTGGATGTTACTGTTGCTTTTAGCCCCAGGAGGACATCTCCTCCAGCTGGCTTATCGACACACGACTGTGTCCTGTTTGCCAAGGGAGTTATCCCTCTCACCACGACCAGCAGCACGAACGTATCCGGATTTCAGGGTTATTTCCCTTCTTAGTGAAGAATGTCACTGGAAAAGAAGATATAAGATTTTGCCAGGTTTTTCTCTCTCACCAAGGTCATCAGCTGTCGAACGCCGAAGAAGGGAAATAACCCTGAAATCCGGATACGTTCGTGCTGCTGGTCGTGGTGAGAGGGATAACTCCCTTGGCAAACAGGACACAGTCGTGTGTCGATAAGCCAGCTGGAGGAGATGTCCTCCTGGGGCTAAAAGCAACAGTAACATCCACCCCTAGGGGTCAGCCACACTTAAGTGGCAATATACTACACTTTATCGTGCAGTTACTGTTAATACTTCATTTAGAGAATTAACATTGCTTGTTTTCACCTTTTCAATATCAGTGAAGAATGTCACTGGAAAAGAAGATATAAGATTTTGCCAGGTTTTTCTCTCTCACCAAGGTCATCAGCTGTCGAACGCCGAAGAAGGGAAATAACCCTGAAATCCGGATACGTTCGTGCTGCTGGTCGTGGTGAGAGGGATAACTCCCTTGGCAAACAGGACACAGTCGTGTGTCGATAAGCCAGCTGGAGGAGATGTCCTCCTGGGGCTAAAAGCAACAGTAACATCCACCCCTAGGGGTCAGCCACACTTAAGTGGCAATATACTACACTTTATCGTGCAGTTACTGTTAATACTTCATTTAGAGAATTAACATATATATATATATATATATATATATATATATACATATACATATATACATACATACACATATATACATATATACACACACACATGCATACATATATATATATATATATATACACATATACATACATATATATATATGCACATATATACATATAAATATATATACACATATATACATATAAATATATATACACTTTATTAAAGGCTGCGAAGATATCACAAAAACTTACTGTGAGTTTCACGTCCCCATTTGGCATACAGTTTTATTTAGAATGGAACAAAACAAGGTAATATGCATAAATAAACAATAACCTTGATAGACACCTATTTGAAAATTGTTTTGTTCCATTGGTCCTGTTTTATGAAATTGCAATTACGGTTTAAAATATTATTATAAAAATCGTAAGAAAGCCTTCAAGCAAAAAAATACCTTATGTAGAAGAAAAAAAGGCCTGAACACCCAAGGTAAATAATTAGTGGTAAAAAATAAAAATAAATTAAATACATACATTTGTTTAAAAAAACTTTCAAAAAAGACTAACATCTTAACATACAGATACATTTAGCAATACATACACATACTGAACAACCTAAACATACATACATACATTAAACATAAAAGTGGTACATGACTATATACATATCATTTTTTTCATTTTATCTAGTTTCAGCTCATGAGCTGTGGCCATGCTGAGGCACCGCTATTTGGTATTGCTACACAATTTTACTTCACGAATTTTACTTCACGAATTTTACTTCACGAATTGACATTTGGTGCATGAGAGAGTTTGATGCAGCTGCCTTCATCTGCACCCCCTGCCATGAAGTTGGTTCATCCGGGACACTTCACAGAAAGAGGTCCAGCCTCATCTTGAAGACACCTACATCCACCCCATACAGGTCTCTCAGGTCCTTCAGGAGGATATTGAAGAGCTGTGGACCTCTGAAGCCCAGGCTATTGCAGTATCTTGTCCTACATCTTGATGGCAAATTTGGAGTCCTTGGCACTATGCAATGGCATCCAGTTCTTTTATTTGTGTAACTTTCGATATCAAAGTTTGGGACAATTCCTTCGAGGATCTTCCAGATGTATATTATGGCATATCTTTCTCGCCTACGCTCTAACGAATAGAGTCTTAATCTCTTGAGTCTTTCCCAGTAGCCTATATGTTGCATAGAGGCTATCTTCTTCATGTAGCTTCGTTGGATTGCCTCAAGTTCTGAGATTAATTTGACACTGGTTGGTGACCATAGCTGAGAGCAATAGTCAAAGTGACTTAGAACAAGTGTCCTCCAGAGGACCATCATGGTTTCCTGATCTTTTGTTCTAAAAGTCCTAAGAATCCATCCGGTCAGTCGCCTGCATTTCATTGCCAATTTAGCGACATGAACATGAAAGGATGCATTATTACTCATGTAAATGCCCAGGTCTCGCACTGAAATATAAGCAAAACATAAATATATAAAAATGCATGTATATGTATCCACGCACACACATGCGCATGCATAATACCTTCTAATATAACTTATACAGGCGAGAGAAAGAAAATGAAAAGAAAATCAGAAAATAACAAGTGGTGGGAGAAAAGAAAAAAGGAACAGAAAAAAGAAATAAAAGAAAACGAAACAACCCATGCTAGCATGGAAAGCGGACCTTGAACGATGATGATGATGATGATATATATATATATATATATATATGTATGTGTGTGTGTATATATATAAATAAAAATATATATGCATATATACATATATATATACATACATACATACATACATATATATATATATATATATATATATATATATATATATATATATATATAAATATATATGCACATATACATATATCATCATCATCGTCGTTTAACGTCCGCTTTCCATGCTAGCATGGGTTGGACGATTTGATTGAGGATTGGTGAAACCAGATGGCTACACCAGGCTCCAATCTGATTGGGCAGAGTTTCTACAGCTGGATGCCCTTCCTAACGCCAACCACTCAGAGAGTGTAGAGGGTGCTTTTATGTGCCACCGGCACGAAGGCCAGTCAGGTGGTACTGGCAATGGCCACGCTCAAAATGGTGTATTTTATGTGCCACCCGCACAAGAGCCAGTCCAGAGGCACTGACAACAATCTCGCTCGAAAGTCCTTACATATGCCGCGGGCACAGGTGCCATCACAATTTCGCTTTCGCTTGCCCCAATAAGTCTTTGCAAGTTGAGTTTCGTGTCCAATGAAGGAGATGATGTTGGCATGGGTGCCAGTCGTCGAATTTAACTCGATTTCGATTTCACTTGCCTCAACAGGTCTTCGCAAGTGGGGTTTGGTGTCCAATGAAGGAAGGTACGCATAAGTGGACTGGCTGAGGCCTTAGATCTAGGTCTCACTTGGCTTGCTGGGTCTTCTGACGCACAGCATTTGGCAGAGTTTCTACAGCTGGATGCCCTTCCTAAACACCAACCACTCAGAGAGTGTAGTGGGTGCTTTTACATGCTATCGGTACAAAGGCCAGTCAGGCGGTACTGGCAACGGCCACGCTCAAAATGGTGTATTTTATGTGCCACCCACACAAGAGCCAGTCTATATATATATATATATATCTTCACATCAAGATACATACAGCATAACGTATATACGCATACAAACACATAAAGAATGTCTGGTATACAGAATATTAAAATATGGAAATTGAACGATAAATTAATATAACATAATTAAATGTAAGATAAAAAAAAATATAAAGTTTGAATAAATAAAAAAAATGAGTAAAAATGATTAAAAAATAAACCTCAGCGAAACTTATGTTTAAAGTTGTAAAACAGTTGGAGGCTTTCCTAAAATTCAGATGTAAAATATAAAATGTGAAGTCAAAATATGTACTAGCATTGTAATCCCAAAATGACCATATATAAGACTTGAATGAATTTTCTGAAGCCCCTGTGTAAGTTTTATAATCTTGTGAGCCATCTATTCCCACTTTCGCTCCCTCTTTCTCTCTCTCTCTCTCTCTCTCTCTCTCTCCCTATCTCTCTCTCCCTCTCTCGCTCTCTCTCTCTCTCTCTCTATATATATATATATATATTACAATTAAAAGGGTAAAGGATTATCAATTTATTAATAAATTAATAATTAATAATTTTTACCAAGTCCTTCGGTATGTAAGCACCATTATCGGTGTAGAACTTATTTAAAAGTTCTTATACATTTATAAACAAAATTAAGGGATCAGCAACAGGTTGCTTCACCACATACCGAAGTTCAGAAATAGCAGCTAAAAATGCTGAAACTCCAACAGATAGCAGTTACCCGCAACTCACATAGGCAAAACAATAAGAAAAATAACGAAATAAACTAGCCATAGTTAATCATAGACATGTTTCTGGTTTAGAAGAAGAAAAACTCTTCATTACCTCATCGGTATGATATTCCTGTTGTAAATTCGATGATACTGGCAAATGTGCATGCATGATCTAGCGCCATCATGGCAATCAACGCATTTTGAAAGTATCTCCAAATCTACATAGGCGAGCCAGCCCATCATCTTCCCTCACGGATTACCATGTGCGTCGCAGGCGGTACCGCAGAAAATCTGTGGTTTACTATCCGGGAGTGAATAATTAATTATTACAATTAAAAGGGTAAAAGATTATCAATTTATTAATAAATTAATAATTAATAATTTTTACCAAGCCCTTCGGTATGTAAGCACCATTATCGGTGTGGAACTTATTTAAAAGTTATTATACATTTATAAACAAAATTAAGGGATCAGCAACAAGTTGCTTCACCACATACCGAAGTTCAGAAATAGCAGCTAAAAATGCTGAAACTCCAGTAAAAACTGGCTGGCAGAAGAAACAGGTGCCATAGTATGAACTCATTTGACATGCCTTTTCAATCCTCCAACTGAGGGGCATACCTTTCCACAGGTTGCACATGTTCTGTTGTGAACAATAGCCATATCACATACATACACACACATACACACAATATATTATGGCATCACTTAAAAAAGACATTTAATTTAGATAAAGCATATAAACTCAGTCTCTTACAGCTGTTTCTAGAATAATCAAGCATTTGTATTATCATCTTAAGTAATGATTCCACAAGCTGAGTATTCTGTTATTTGTCAGGGAGATGTAAAAATCTTCACAAATCCAGTCACATAACCCTGCACAATTATTAAACAAGCTAGACACAATCTTCTGTATGCATGTTCACAAATTTTTTAAGTCGTTCAAGTTTTAGCACAAATCTAAGTGTACTAAAGCAGACATTATATGAGATCACTTAAATTAAATTATTATATCCACAATATCTTTATTTCTTTTTATCCTTCCTTTGTAGATCCTCATTCTCTCCTTTATTTCATATTTGATGCCGCCCACCTAGATTATAATGAAATATCTGCTGTTACAACACTCTAAATTAATAGAAACAATACATCTTTCTTCTCATCGTTTGGAATTATATACAGTTTGGAATTATATACAAAGTAATAAAATACATATTTTATATAATTAATACATTTATATAATTAATCTAACATTCCAGTTCTCTTCACTAATTTATTTACTTTATGATATCTAGTTTCTCTGGGATACTGATGTTAAATGACGATCATCATTAAATCAATATTTTAACCCATTCATAACAAAAGACCGAGACCTCTGGAGATATGCTGTGATTGAGAAGACCCAGCAAATAAAGTGAGTTCACAGCTGTAACCTACACCAGTGTCACAAAAACCAGCCCACTCAAAAGTACCTTGGATCGTTTGAAGACTTCTCTACTTGTCAGAAATGGGTTCCACACAACTTCCCTTTTCCCACATGACAAAGTACAATTCAAAACAACTCTCAACTTACCCTCATCTGCCCTCGACTGGGCAGAAATAGGAGACCACATAAATTTCTTCACAGTTCAGTGATCTCTTCCCAGTATTTTTGATATTTCTATGGTTGTTTTTCCTTTTCCATATACTGATACAATGGTAAACTTTTCATTCAAGGTAGGATCAAGTTTCTGACCCATAATAACACTTAAATTGGGCACCTGCCTAATAATTTGGGACAGCAGAAATGTTGCTGCTACATGATAATGGCCACTGTTTGTTTTCGTTTGCACAGTTCTGATTTATTATAACAGAATTTGCGTAGATAGGTGCTGCCAACAGTCAGTAGGAAAACAACTAGTTTTGAACGAATATACATTTATTGAGAGATGGTGGGTTTGCCTAATAATGCGGAACGCAGTATACATATACATACACACACACATATATATATACATAAACACACACACACACACATACATATATATATACATACATACACACACACATATACTAGGACAAGGATGCATGGCATTCGATGAGAAGGTCAAGGAGGAAGAGTGAGAGAGGGAGGGAACGATGAAGGGGAGAGAAGAATAGGGAAAGGGTGAGAAAGAAAAACAGAAAGGAAGAAGAACAAGAGAGGGAGATAGATAGACAGAGAAGAGATAGAAGAGTGTGCATTGTAATTATTAATATAAAACTTACTTGGAAAAGGATGCGTAATTTTTCACATTTTAATTTATATACTTATATATTGTTGTTGTATGTTATTATAATAGCGTAAGATTGTCTTCGACCTAAATGAGTTTATATATAGAAATAAATTTTGATACTTGTAGACTCTACTTAATTTTTTGTCCGTTATAATTTTGTTGTTTTTTAACTGTAATTGCTACGCAGTTGAAAAGTTAATGCTCACACTCATAATATACATAGGCATTTGAGTTAATATTTTCACAATCCAGCTGTCCTTTCACATGGAATTTCGTCTATCTTTAAACCTTAACTCTCATGAGACTTATATAAGTAAATTGAATTATTTATATATCAAAAAATGTATTGAAGTCAAAACAAATAGTTGGCTTTTTTGGTTTTCTAATGATATTTTTATGTTATGTTATATTAGATTGTATTATATTAATAGAATATCATGTTATATTATAATATAAATAAATTATTGGATTGTCAATTGAATCTCTCTATTTAATTTATTGTTTATACATACATACATCATCATCATCATCGTTTAACATCCGCTTTCCATGCTAGCATGGGTTGGACGATTTGACTGAGGACTGGTGAAACCGGATGGCAACACCAGGCTCCAATCTAATTTGGCAGAGTTTCTACAGCTGGATGCCCTTCCTAACGCCAACCACTCAGAGAGTGTAGTGGGTGCTTTTACGTGTCACCTGCACGAAAACGGCCACGCTCGAAATGGTGTCTTTTATGTGCCACCTGCACAAGCCAGTCCAGGGGCACTTGCAACGATCTCACTCGAAAATCCTACGGGAGCCAGTCAGGCGGTACTGGCAATGGCCACGCTCAAAATGGTGCATCTCATGTGCCACCCGCACAAGAGCCAGTCCAGGGGCACTGGCAACGATCTTACTTGGCTTGCCGGGTCTTCTCACGCACAGCACATTTCCAAAGGTCTCGGTCAGTAGTCATCGCCTCGGTGAGGCCCAATGTACGAAGGTCTTGCCTCACCACCTCAGCCCAGGTCTTCCTGGGCCTACCTCTTCCATGGGTTCCCTCAACTGTTAGGGTGTGGCACTTTTTCACGCAGCTATCCTCATCCATTCTCACCACATGTCCATACCAGCGCAATCGTCTCTCTTGCACACCACAACTGATGCTTCTAATGTTCAGCTTTTCTCTCAAGATACTTACACTCTGACGGGTATTCACATTGACATTACACATCCAACGGAGCATACTGGCTTCATTCCTTGCGAGCTTACGTATGTCCTCAGCAGTTACAGCCCATGATTCACTGCCATGTAGCATGGCTGTTCGTACGCATGCGTCATACAGTCTGCCTTTTACTCTGAGTGAGAGTCCCTTTGCCGCCAGCAGGGGTAAGGGCTCTCTAAACTTTACCCAGGCTATTCTTATTCTAGCAGCTACACTTTCAGTGCACCCACCCCCACTACTAACTTGGTCGCCCAGATAGCGGAAGCTATCGACTACCTCTAGTTTTTCACCCTGGAATGAGATAGAAGTTGTTTCCTGTTTGTTTACAATCTTTATTGCACCTGAACATCTGCCACAAACAAAAACTAACTTGCTAGTTAACCTGCCTTTGATGTTGCTGAACCTCTTATGTGTCCATAGCTTGCACCGGGTACATCTTATAGAGTTACTACCTACTCCTTTTCTACATACTGAGCAGGGCCATCTACCTGAAGGGGTTTGTGTTTTATCTACCTTCCTACTTATTAGGATTTTGGTTTTAGCTAGGTTGACTCTAAGGCCCTTCAATTCTAGACCTTGCTTCCACACCTGAAACTTCTCCTCTAGTTCTGATAGTGACTCCGCAATTAGGGCAAGGTCATCAGCATAGAGGAGCTCCCAGGGGCAACCTGTCTTGAACTCCTCTGTGATTGCCTGGAGGACTATGATAAATAAGAGGGGGCTGAGGACGGAACCTTGGTGGACCCCTACCTCTACCCGGAATTCATTGCTGTACTCATTTCCAACCCTCACCTTACTGACAGCATCTCTGTACATGGCTCGCACAGCTCTCACTAACCATTCTTCTATCCCAAGTTTCCTCATTGACCACCAGATAAGGGATCGAGGGACCCTGTCAAAGGCTTTCTCCATGTCAACGAAAGCCAGGTACAGAGGTTTATCCTTACCTAGGTATTTCTCCTGCAGCTGTCTCACTAGAAATAAGGCATCAGTAGTGCTTTTACCTGGCACGAACCCAAACTGCATCTCATCTAAATTGATTCGCTCCCTAATTAGTTGGGCTATGACCCTATATATACATATATATACACACACACACACACACACACACATAAATACATACATACATATCATCATCATCATCATCATCATCATCGTTTAACGTCTGCTTTCCATGCTAGCATGGGTTGGACGATTTGACTGAGGACAAGTGAAACCAGATGGCTACACCAGGCTCCAATCTGATTTGGCAGAGTTTCTATAGCTGGATGCCCTTCCTAACGCCAACCACTCCAAGAGTGTAGTGGGTGCTTTTACGTGTCACCCGCACGAAGGCCAGTCAGGTGGTACTGGCAACGGCCATGCTCAAAATGGTGTATTTTATGTGCCACCCGCACAAGAGCCAGTCCAGGGGTACTGGCAACAATCTCGCTCGAAAATACTTACACATGTCACGGGCACAAGTGCCAGAAAGGCGTTACTGGGCACAGGTGCCATCCTGATTTCGCTTTCGCTTGGCCCAATATATATCTATATTCATATATATATACATAGAATTCAAGACAAGATGCCCCTGGGAATTCCTCTATGCTGATGACCTTGCATTAATTGCTGAGTCACTATCAGAACTAGAGGAGAAGTTTCAAGTGTGGAAGCAAGGACTAGAAGCGAAGGGCCTCAGAGTCAACCTAGCTAAAACCAAAGTCCTAATAAATAGGAAGGTAGACAAAACACAAACCCCTTCAGGTAGATGGCCTTGCTCGATCTCTAGAAAAGGTGTAGGTAAAAACTCTATAAGATGTACCCAGTGCAGTTATGGACACATAAGAGGTGCAGCAATATCAAAGGAAGGTTAACTAGGAAGTTAGTTTTTGTATGTGGCAGATATTCAGGAGCAATATACACTGAAAATGTGTAGAAAACAACTTCTATCACATTCCAGGGAGAAAAACAAGATGTAGTTGATAGCTTCCGCTATCTCGGTGCATGAGTCCAGTGAGTGGCAATTCCACCATGACAACTAGGCATTACATTTTACAGATTAATCTGAACACTAAAGGGTTAAGGCTGATAAAGGGCTGACATGGGGGAAGCTATTCAGTCCTATCATCAACATTAAGGTTGGTAGTAATTCTTCTCGCTTCGATATTCACCTCTTTATGTAAGTTACCATTTGTTTTCTTATACATACCTGTAATACTATTTGAAAGGAGCCTGTTGTAAAGGTTTTATTCTACAGCATATAAGTTTTTTTTGTTTTATTGGACTTCATGAAAATTTTGTCTGAATTCCTAATATTTTTCATCTTGTCGTTCATAGTTCTCTGAAGTGCATTACTGATTTTATGAAATCTAATCTTTCTAACAAGTTCGATCAGGTGCCTTTTGAAAGGTACTAAATCCAAGTTGGAGGTGGGTTTTTTGGAGACTCACATCTCTTTCTCACAAGGATAAAAATATGAATCCCCTAGATTTAATTTTTCTGCTATATTCCTTCTCAAGTTCCTTGTATTATGGTTTCTACTTCCTGCACTGAAGAGTACGTTGATATTTAATTAATTTGATTTAATTCAATCATAGATATACATTATTATATCTCTGTATGAAACAATCGTCTGCAAGAATTAAACTTCTTGTATATTTTAACAACTTGGCTCCGCCATTTTTAACTAAATTGATGAGTTTTATGGGACGTCATTCCATAAATTCACCATACATTATATATCATCATCATCATCATTGTTTAACATCCACTTTCCATGTGCACATGGGTTGGACAGTTTGACTGAGGACTGGCTAGCCAAATGGCTGTATTAGGCTCCAATCTGATCTGGCAGAGTTTCACGAGAGCCAGTCAGGCGGTACTGGCAATGGCCAAGCACAAACGGTGTTTTTTATGTGCCACCTGCACAAGAGACAGTCCAGTGGCACTGGCAATGACCTTGCTCGAATGTTATCTTTCACGTGCCAGTAAGGCGATGCTAGTAACGATCACACTGAATGGTGCTAATGTGCTACCAGCACGGGAGCCAGTCAGCAGCCCTGGCAATGATCACAATCAGATGGTGCTCTTAGTGCTCCACTAGCACGGATGCCAGTCAAGCGGTGATGTCATCGAATTTGATTTCGATTTCACTTGCCTCAACAAGTCTTCGCAGGCAGAGTTTAGTGTCCAATGAAGGAAAGGTAACCATAGGTGGGCTGGTTACACCACTGGCATAGGCCACGGGTTATGGTCTCACCTGGCTTGCCGGGTCTTCTCAAGCACAGCATATTTCCAAAGGCATCAGTCACTAGTCATTGCCTCGGTAAGGCCCAATATTTGAAGGTCCTGCTTCATCAATTCATCCCAAGACTTCCTGGGTCTACCTCTTCCACAGGTTCCCTCAACTGTTAGGGTGTGGCACTTTTTCACACAGCTATCCTCATCCATTCTCGCCACATAACCATACCAGTGCAATCATCTCTCTTGTACACCACAACTGATGCTTCTTAAATCCAACTTTTCTCTCAGGGCACTTACACTCTGTTGTGTATGCACACTGACATTACACATCTATCAGAGCATACTGGCTTCATTCCTTGTGATCTTATGCATGTCCTCAGCAGTCACAGCCCATGTTTCACTGCCATGTAGCATGGCTGTTCATACACGTGTGTCATATAGTCTACCTTTTACTCTGAGGGAAAGGCCCTTTGTCCCCAGCAGAAGTAGGAGCTCTCTGAACTTTACCCAGTCTATTCTTATTCTAGCAGCTACACTTTCAGAGCACCCACCCCTGCTACTGACTTGGTCACCTAGCTAACAGAAGCTATCAACTACTACTAGTTTTTCTCCCTGGAATATGGCAGAAGTTGTTCTCTGCACATTTTCAATGTTTATTGCTCCTGAACATCTGCCACATACAAAAACTATCTTCCCAGTTAGCCTACCTTTGATATTGCTGCACCTCTTATGTGTCCATAGCTTACACTGAGTACATCTTATGGAATTTCTACCTACACCTTTTCTACAGATCGAGCAGGGCCATCTACCTGAAGGGATTTGTGGTTTGTCTGCCTTCCTACTTATTAGGACCTTGGTTTTAGCTAGGCTGACTCTAAGGCCCTTCGATTCTAATCCTTGCTTCCACACCTGAAACTTCTCCTCTAGTTCTGATAGTGACTCAACAATTAGTGCAAGGTCATCAGAATAGAGGAGCTCCCAGGAGCATCCTGTCTTGAATTCCTCTGTTATTGCCTGGAAGACTATGATAAATAGGAGGGGGCTGAGGACAGAACCTTGGTGGACCCCTACCCGGAATTCTTCATTGTACTTGTTGCCAACTCTCTCCTTACTGATGCGTCGCTGGACATGGATTGCACAGCTCTCACTAACCATTCATCTATCCCTAGTTTCCTCCCTGATCACCACATAAGGGATCGGGGGACCCTGTCAAAGGCTTTCTCCATGTCAACGAAAGCCAGGTACAGAGGTTTATCTTTGGCTAGGTATTTCTCCTGTAGCTGTCTTACCAGAAATATAGCATCAGTGGTGCTTTTCCTTGGCACAAACCCAAAGTACATCTCATGTAAACTGACTCTCTCCCTAATTAGTTGGGCTATGGCCCTCTCCGTGACCTTCATTACCTGATCCAACAACTTGATACCTCTGTAATTATTTGTATCTAAAGTGTCACTTTTACCTTTGTAGCAGTTGACTATGGTGCAGCTACACCAGTCATTGGGTATGACTCCTTCATGTATCACCTGGTTAACTATACGGGTGACTAGGCTATAACGGACACCGCCAGATATTTTGAGCATCTCTGCAGTGATTCCTGATGGGCCAGGGGCTTTCCCTGTCTTCATCCTCTTAATTGCTTTATCTACCAATGTACTATCAATATATATTTAATATATATATTCCTTTATTTGTTTCAGTCATCTTGACTGTATCCATGAACTGCCTTTAATCGAACAAATATATATAATATATATATAAATAAGCAGAAAATGGAGAAAACTTTTGATCAACAAACAAACTGACCAACATCAATTATTTTTTTAATACAAAACATAACATTACATAACATTTCTTACAGCCATTTCAGCTGCCAATGTCAATCGGTGCTTACAAAGAAAATTCTGAAAATAATATTCACCATCTTTATAGCACATTCGATCTAGTACAATGGAGCTTCATCAGAGTGAATACAAATACATAAAATAAAATAAACGAATGGAAGAGGGAAGAGGAAAAAACAGGGCTTCGAGATGAGTTTAAAGATAAACAAAATACCATGTGAAAGGTTGGCTGGGTTGTAAAACATTAATTCAAATGCCTATGTATTATGAGCGTGAGCATTAACTATTCAATCACATATCAATTACAATTAAAAAAAACAAAAAAATTTTAATGGACAAAATAATTAAATAAGTGTAATCTACAGCTATCGAAATATATTTCTAGATATCTCAAAAAATATTAATCCAAACTTGTTTATGTCTCAGCGAATCTTTCGCTATTATAACATACAACAATATGTATGTGAATATAATTAAGCATCAGGGTTTTACTTTATCTAGAACTGTAATAAAAGTTGTAAAAAAAATATAAATGATAATTATATCTTTAATATATAATAACTCTTCTATTTACTTAAAGCTATTGATATAAATAAATATTGTTTAAAGTAACTAATAGGAATGTTCTATAATTATTGTTTATCATAGGGAGAATTCCATAATAAATATGAAGATAAACTTATGGCTGTAAACACTATAACCTAAATACCCCATAGATGCAGGGTTAGGCTATAATAATGGATATCAACATATTACCAGTTTTTTAGAAGTAACTGGATTTGGAGCTACTTAAACAAGGTTTATTATTCAAAGGCAGAACTCTGTAAATAAGTAAAAATTAAGTAATATAATAAAACAAGTATTAAGGATTGCTCATGATAAAATAATTAATACTATTATTTTTTAATAGTTTCCTTATTGACCACCTGACAAGGAATCAGGGGACCCTGTCAAAGGCTTTTTCCATGTCAACATAAGCTAGATACAGAGACTTATCTTTGGCTAGATATTTCTCCAGCAGCTGTCTTACCAGAAATATAGCATCAGTGGTGTTTTTCCCTGGCACAAACCCAAACTGCATCGCATCTAGACTAACTCTCTCCCTATGACCCTCTCTGTAACTTTCATTACTTGATCCAATAACTTGATACCTCTGTAATTATTTGTATCTAAAGCATCATCTTTACCTTTGTAGTAGTTGACTAAGGTGCTGCTACACCAGTTATTGTGTATGACTCCCTTGTGTATCATCTAATTGACTATACAGGTGACTAGACTATAGCCAACACTGCCAGATATTTTAAGTATCTCTGTGGTGATTCCTGATGGGCTGGGGGGGCCTTCCCTGTCTTCATAGTCTTAATTGCTTTATCTATCAAAGTACTGTCAATTCAGATAGCTGGTCCATCTGTTGGGGTGACTTTCGGCAGATTCTCTTTCTCCCATTCCTTATCTTCATTTAGCAACCTTTCACAGTGGCGTCTCCAAGTCTCTCCTAGCAGCCTCATTAAATACAAGTGAGCCGTCATCTATGTGGACACATTTCTCTCCTGTGACATCACGATTCATACACTGTCTTGCAACATGGAGGAATTTCAACCATGTTTCGTGGTCTGCTACTACAACAGCTCCTTTATAGGATCCAGTTAGCTCAAGACATCATCAGGAGGAACCACGTCCGGTTTCGGCCCCTACTCCTCTACCGTTTTGACGTGGCGGGGCACCTCCTTTCGGAGGTGTCTTCAGCTCTGGTGTTGGGTGTGCATCTTCTTTCTTCTATTCCCTGGCCTCTTCGATGCAGCATCAACGAGTGTCAGCGTCCGACTGATCGTCATGTCAAGTTCCCCTTTTTATATCTGCTGCTAGGCTCCAGCAGGCAGCCCCAGCTAGTTGTTACGTGACACTGTCTAAATTTCCCGCTGCTAGGGTCCAGTAGGCAGCACCAGCAAGTTGTCACATGACACTGTCTAAACTTCCCGCTGCTAGGCTCCAGCAAGTAGCCCCAGCAAGTTGTCACATGACACTGTCTGAACTTTAACTGACAATGGAGGGCGCGAAGCCACTTCAGTGTCAGCCTGTCAACCTAGACATGTTATGACTTTCAAGCCATATTCGGTCTTCCCGCTTCAGCCATATATAGAAGCTGGCTTTTTCGACCGCCTCCTGTATCCTCCTTATCAGTTCAAATCTGGTCCTCACGACCCAGAACATTGGCAAATTTTTCTTATCTGCTTCCCCTCTGATTAAATAAACTTGTCTCCTAGCTTCCCTTCTGGCAGTCTGATACAATTCCCTGCTACCACTGCTCTTCCAGTCATTCCATGCCTGTTTCTTTTCCTTAATGGCCCTGTCAACTACATTGTTCCACCACCATGTTACCTTGGGTTGAGAGGAGACTTTGCACCATCCACAGATCTGGTTGGTAACCCTCAACCGGTTGTCCCATAGAAACTTCCAGTTGTCTTCCACATCATGTGATGCTATATCCTCCTCTATTTCGTCAAAAGCTTCAAGTAGTACATCTCTAAATCTCTGTTCATTCGCAGGATCCTTAAGCTTCCAGACCCTTCTTCGCCATGCTGGTCGTCTTCTGGGCATCCATTTAGCCCTGATCCTTAAGTCGCTAACTACTAATCTATGTTGAGGGGTGCATTCTACACCTGGGAGGGTTTTGACATTTATAAGTAGCCATCTTTCCCATTTCCTGGTGAGAATGTAGTCAATTTGACTAGTGTGTCTACCAGATCAGTAAGTGAATAGGTGACTGGCAAGTTTCCTGAAGTTAGTATTACAAACCATAAGATCATTTGCATTGCAGAACTCCAGAAGCCTGGTTCGCTCCTCATTGTGGGAACCAAAACCATAGCCTCCATGTATGCCATGGAAGCCCCCTGCGTGTTGTCCAATATGCCTATTGAAGTTGTCAGCCACAAAGTGAATGTCCCTGTCATTCGTCAATGAAGTAGTCTGCAAGAGGGTGTCATAAAATCAGTCTTTCTGTTCATCAGGTAGCCCCAGCTGAGGGGTATAGGCTGATATAATGGTTGCTAACCCATATTGCAGCACTAATCTAATCTTAAGTATTCTATCACAGACTATAACTACCTTGATTACCTTATCAACCCATTTCTCTGCAAGAAGTATACCCACACCCTCAACTCCATCAGTGTTCCCTGCCAAGAAAATCTTATACCTATGTTCTTTGCCTACGAGGAACCTACCAGAACTTCCCCTCCACCTTACTTCTTGGATGCAGCACAAATCTACACGTCTCCGTTCAAGCATCTCAACAATCTCACCAGACCTACCTTTCAGTGTGCCAACATTAAGTGTGCCAACCCTGAGGTTGTGGGAGGTGTGGGCATGTAAAACCATGGGATGGGGGACAGCAGTGTCATGTACCTGAAAAGAAAGCATGCATTTGGCAGAACTCATAGCCTTCAACCTGCATACACTACACCATCATTATTATGCACTACACAATCATATTACATAGGAGATAAAGACTAAGTAGGGATGGGGGAACATTAAGCCTTTGGAGGTGTTCATGGAAGAGACATCCGATAGAGGTCAGAGGATGAAGACTTCTGGTACAGGTGGTGGAGGTGGGATGGGCGGGCACACCGCGAAACAGCAAAAACTCAGGCTACCAGTGTAAGAGAATATTATGCTAATAATGAGATAGAATTGGGCATTTGAAATTTTTAACTAGAGCTACAACCAAGAGTTTTTGGTCAGCCAAACTGTGACAAAATTAGATAAATAGATGAATAAGTGACGATAATAAATGAGCATGATAGAGAGGGAGAAAGAGGGAGAGCTGGATCGAGCAAAGTGAACCTAAGTTTCATTTTTATTTTAAACATACAGCGTGGAAGACAAAACTGTGTTTCCATACACAGACAATAAAATAGAATAATGAAATGAACTAATAAGGTAATTATGATCTGCACTGAAAAAAGAGAGGTTTAGATGTACTAGGCTGAAAAACAAGATTGCTTATCTGAACATCTGATTTTCTACTCCTTTTGGCGAGGTGTTAAAATGAGATAGGGGAATCTGAATGAGCTAGTTTATATAGGGTGGAGTGGAGGAAGCGGAGATGAAGTGTTGGGAGAAGCAAGTGGTTATCGAAACAGAGAGAGAGATACAGATATACACACAAATACACTTATACACATACATATCAATACACATAGATGCATATATATACATCCATATAGACATATATACACAAATACCCACATTAACAATAAATGATATACACACACATATATACATGAATACAGAGAGTTCCATACACATACTTGTACACATAAATATACATGCATATACACATACACACATATATATATACATATATACATATATTCGTCCAACCCAAGCTTGCATGGAAAGCAGATGTTAAACGATGATGATGATGATGATGATATATATATGAGGTATCAAGTTGTTAGATCAGGTAACGAAAGTCACAGAGAGGGTCATAGCCCAACTAATTAGGGAGCGAGTCAGTTTAGATGAGATGCAGTTTGGGTTCGTGCCAGGGAAAAGCACCACTGATGCTATATTTCTGGTAAGACAGGTGCAGGAGAAATACCTAGCCAAGGATAAACCTTTGCACCTGGCTTTCGTTGACATGGAGAAAGCCTTTGAGAGGGTCCCGCGATCCCTTATCAGGTGGTCAATGAGGAAACTAGGGATAAAAGAATGGTTAGTGAGAACTGTGCGAGCCATGTACAGAGACGCTGTCAGTAAGGTGAGGGTTGGCAACGAGTACAGTGAAGAATTCTGGGTAGAGGTAGGGGTTCACCATGGTTCTGTCCTCAGCCCCCTCCTATTTATCATAGTCCTCCAGGCGATAACAGAGGAATTCAAGATGGGATGCCCCTGGGAGCTCCTCTATGCTGATGACCTTGCATTAATTGCTGAGTCACTATCAGAACTAGAGAAGTTTCAGGTGTGGAAGTCGGGACTAGAATTGAAGGGCCTTAGAGTCAACCTAGCTAAAACCAAAGTCCTTAATAAGTAGGAAGGTAGACAAAACACAAACCCCTTCAGGTAGATGGCACTGCTCGATCTGTAGAAAAGGTGTAGGTAGAAACTCTATAAGATGTACTCAGTGCAAGCTATGGACACATAAGAGGTGCAGCAATATCAAAAGCAGGTTAACTAGGAAGTTAGGTTTTATATGTGGCAGATGTTCAAGTACAATAAACACTGAAAATGTGCAGAAAACAACTTTGTTTACTTTGAAGGAAGCGAGGAATTCTCTAATGTTAAGAGAAAGCTCAATCTTTTCTTCTACCACTGACTTATGTTCTGAAATAGACTCATTACAGGACTGACTTTCTGACTTAGAAAATTTTCAAGACGATGTTAAGAGTTTACTTAAGGAGAAACATGAAATAGACTGGCACTAATCTCTACCCACAGAATATAAGAAAATCCCACTTAACAAAAATGGAAAAATATTCCAGTTCACTGAGTACTTGAAACAAAAACCACTAATAGAAAGAATAAGCCACACTAAAAGCCTAGCATGATGTACCAAAAAGTTTATAAGATTTCACCTTCAAGGTTGTCTCCAAACAATCCTGGATGACAAAAAGAAATTCCTACCAAGTATCTTCTAAACCAGTGTTTCCCAACAAGGGGTGTGGGAAAATTGGGGTGGGGCATGCATTAGCGTGGGTTGTGAAAATTTTTGCAAGTGACTTGAGTGCACACTAGTCGACCCTAAGCCTATCTTTGAACATTGAAATGGAAAAAAAAACATGGCCATGCAATATCTACACTTAAACAATAGGAACTGATGTAGTTATGACCAATCAGTGTACCAAGTGAGGTATCTGCATTTGTTAGGCGTTTGTTTACTATCCGTTTGTTAATAAAATTTTCCGTTGACCCTATGTAAAAATAATTTCTTCATTCCAAATCCACCCCACATCTATATACAATATTATTCTGTAAACGGTGAGTGTGTAACACCCAAAAAATAGTAAAATGTAGTTGGCAAAAATGTTAATCAAACAGACCGAATTAAGGATTTTAAATTTTGGGTAAGAGTTTTGAAGTGGCTAGTTTAAGTTGGAATAATTATATGAATAAGAGCGCTCATGTGAAAACAGAGGCAAATTGTAACTCGCAAATGAATATTGTTGGCAATACTGTGCAACCAGTTGATAAGAGCTTGCCACAGCTGACAAAGTACTGATTTTTTCCAGCTGGGTGTGTGTTACATTTTTTCCTGTTGGGGGTGAGGAATTTTGAGGAAAAAATTTTAAGAAAAAGTGTCCTAAGTCAAAGAGAACACACATGTCAAATTTGGTGAAATTTGGTTGAAAATTGTAGGAGTAGAAGTGGTTCACACAACACACACACAGACAACTTGCCTTTTAATATAATATAATGGTTTAAGGAATAATTCATAAACATTTTTTTCAAATTTAAAAATGCATGCAGAAATAAAATGTATTAGCAAAATGTTTTATGTTATTTGAAAGAGAATTTTTTGCTCTACAAGATAGTGTTTTTATTTTTTTTATTTTATTGATTTTTGTGTATTTTCAGTTTGAACACCATTTACTTTTTGCATTTACTTGAGGTGTTAAGCTTGCCGAAGCTGCTCATGAGATTTATACTGTGTATGGAGAAGGAAAGGAGCAATGTCTCAAAGTACTGCCCGCCATTGGTTTTCGCACTTCAAGAATGGGAATTTTGACCTCAAGGATGGATCACACACATTGGTCAACCAATTGAGTTTGATGAACCTTCTCCACTGAGTGAAGGTGGTTCACCACAGTCTTTTTTTTTATCACAGTCCATCTGCTCCACCAATTCTCTGGCCGTTTGAAGTGGATTTTCATGAAGAAGTTGATTAATTTACTCTTCATCAAACTCAATTGGTCGACTGATGTGTGATCCGTCCTTGAGGTCAAAATTCCCATTTTTGAAGTGTAAAAACCAATAGTGGGTGGTTCTTTGAGGCATTGCTCCTTCTCCATACATAGCACAAATCTTACAAGCAGCTTTGGAAGGCTTAACAAAAAAGCAAATGGTGTCCAAAATGCTCAGTTTTGTCCACTTGACATTCCATTTCAATGATCTGAAAATACACAAAAATCAATAAAATTTAAAAAATCAAAACACACTATCTTGTAGAGCAAAAGATTCTCATTCAAATAACATAAAACATTTTGCCAATGCATTTTATTTCTGCATGCATCTTTAAATTTGAAAGAAAATGCTCATGAATTATTCTTCAACCCAATATTTATATTTCATTGTTCAATTTATACACCCACCAACCCACCCAATCATTAGCGAAGACAAAACCATTTATGTTTTGAAAATAAGTTACCCAATCAAATTCAAATGCTTATTTGTCAAATTAGATTATATCAAATCATGTATTATATGTACCATCATAACTTTATTCCAGTCTTGAATACAACTGTCTGGCAAATGGAAACATGAAACTGAGTAACAGTTCTGTGTTTCTGCAGCTTTAATAAAAAGAAAAGCATATTACTCTACCCTCAGTATTTGAGTACTATTTTTTTCCACCTTCTTTTGCATTTATATGTTTACTCGTGTGTGTGTGTGTATGTATGTATATATGTGTGTGATGTATACACACACATATATACATACATTTGTATACACATACATTTGTATACACATACATTTGCGAAATTATATTTATTCCTTTTTTTATATTTTGAAAAAATTATTACACATCTATCAATCAATCTCCAGATCAAATGAAAATACGTACATACACACACACACATACACAAATAAGCATAACTACAGTTTGAATCCCCTCCTGACTTTCTTTCATCATAACTTTTTACAAAAAATTTTAATGAAATCTTAAATTTCAAGGTTGTAGTTTACATTTTTGTTCATCTTTTTTAAAAAAGAATTTCAAATTGTTCTCCTGGTTTTGTTCCTCATAACTGCCTTTGAAATGCAAAAATATGTTCCTGTGGGCATAGATAACAATTATGTAGATAAAATTAAAGAAAAAATGCTCATGTTTTGGAAATTGATGGAAAGAAAGTTGGGGAGTTCCCAAATTCATCTTCTAATTAGTTATATGTTTAAATTTTATCAACATAACCAAAATGTACAATGGTGAAATTGCAAACAAGCAAAATTTCATTAAAAACATATACATTGAGAAAATAAACCTGAGAGGGAAAGAGAAAGAATGACCTAAAATTCCTTTAAAATATTCTTTTTAATTTCAACAACATAATCATACACCTTGAAAATGCATCTCTGCAAACTTCCATTGCAAAATATATGCATTTTTCGCAAAGTCATGAAAAAATATAACTGAAGGAGACTCTGTGTCTGTGTGTGTGTGTGTGTGTGTGTGTGTGTGTTCCCATGAAATTAAACATGAGAATATTCTCTGTTTAAAGGTCTATTTTTCCAAAACAACCAGTAATATGTTTTGTTTGTCATTCATCATCATCATCATTGCTTAATGCCCGTTTTTCATCCTAGCATGGGTTGGATCGTTTGACAGGAACTAGCCAGCCTGAGAGCTGTCCAAGTTCCAATTATCTGTTGTGGCATCGTTTCTACAGTTGGATACCCTTCCTAATGTCAACCACTTTACAGAGTGCATTTTACATAGCAGTGGCACCTGTAAAGAACTTGCCTGTATGCATGGATGACTGCAATTTTACTTAGCATGATGCATCTTCCTGAGTACAGCAAATCGCCATAACTCCTGGTCACTTGTCATTTCCTCAATGAGGCCTAGCATCTTAAGATCTTTTCTCGACACTTCATCCCACATCTTCCTGCATCTACCCCTTCAATATGTTCCCTCTACAATAAGAGATTGACACTCCTTGACACATATATCCTCATCCATACACATCAAATGACCAAACCAGCACATTCTTCTCTCTTGCACACAACATCTAATGCCTCTTATACCCAATTTTCCTCTTAAATCATTTACACACTGACATTACCCATCCAGCAGAGCATACTAGCTTCATTTCTTTCAAGCCTTAACAAGTCCTCTATAGTCACAGCCCAGGTTTCACTGCCATGTAGCATGGCTATATGTACACACATCATACAATCTGCCTTTCACTCTGAGGAAGAGGCCCTTTGTTACCAACAAAGGTAGAAGCTCTCTGAACCTTGCCCAGCCCGTTCTTATTCTAACAACTATGCTTTTGCCTTTTCTCCTCCACTGCTAACTCAGTTGCTTAGGTAATAGAAGTCATCTACCAGGATTTGAAGAAGTCTATTGTCTGCACATTTTTAGTGCTTCTTGTACCCAAACATTTACCACACACAAAGTCTATTTTCTCTGTTAGCCTTCTTGCGATACAACTACACCTCATGTGTCCAAAGCTTGCAGTGAGGAGAGCATAGAGAGTTTCTACCAACATCCTTCTTACATATCAAGGAGGGACTTGTGATTTGTCTGTCTTCCTACAGGCTAGGACTTTGGTTTTTGCTAAATTAAATCTAATGCCAACTTTCATCTAACTGACAGCATCCCTGTACATGGCTTGTACAGCTCTCACTAACCACTCATTTTTCCCTAGTTTCTGCATAGACCACCAGATAAAGGAGCTGGTAATCCTGTCAAAGGCTTTCTCCATGTTGACAAAAGCCAGGTATAGTGGTTTATTTTTGGCTAAATACTTCTCCTACAGTTGCCTAACCAGGAATATAGTTTCGGTCGTACTTCTCCCAGGAACAAAACCATACTGCATCTCATCTATGCTAACTCTTTCCTAATTAGTTGAGGTATAACCCTCTCTGTAACTTTCATTACCTGGTCCAACAGTTTGATACTTCTGTAATTATTTCTGTCTAAGGCGATCACCTTTACCTTTGTAGCAGTTGACTATGGATATGACTCTCTTGTGGACAACCTGACTAGGCCATATCCCACTCTGCAAAATATTTTAAACATCTCAGTAATGATTCCTGATGGGCCAAGGGCTTTCCCTGTTTTCATATCCTTAACTGCTTTATCTACTAAGCTACTGTCAATCTGAATAGCTGGTCCCTCAGTTGGGTCTATATTAGGCAGACTCTCCTTCTCCCATGCATTCTCCACATTTAACAGCCTTTCATAATGGCATTTCCAAGCCTCTTTCTTTGCAGAATTACTGCAAGCGAACCATCATCCATGCGGACACGTTTCTCTTCTATGACATCAGGATCTTCTCTCACACACTGTCTTGCAATCCAAAACTCTTCAAGCCTCTAGCCCTCGCTCTACAGAAGATTGGCTAACTTCTTCTTTTCTACTTCTCCCCTGGCTAAATATACCTATTTCCAGGCCTCCCTTCTGGCTATCTGATACAGTTCACTGCTACCACCACACTTCCAGTCATTCCAGGCCAGTTTCTTCTCTCTAATGGCCCTGTCAACTATACTATTCCACCATCATGTCACCTTGGGTTGAAAAGAGACTTTTCACCAGCCACAAATTTGGTCAGTGGCCTTCAACAACTTGTCCTGTAGGAACCTCCAGTAGTCCTTCATGGTATATGTTGCAATATTCTCCTCTTTTTCGTCAAATGCTTCAAGTCACATGTCTCTCAATCTCTGTCCATTCAGAGGATCCTTAAGCTTCCAGACCTTTCTTTTCCACCCTTGTCTTCTTAATGGCCTTCAAGCCCTGATTCTGAAGTCGCTAATAACAATGCTATAGAGCTTGATAATATGTGTTGTGTGCTTGTGTATGTGAAATTCCGTCATTTAAAAGGAACAGTGCTTTATTTTAATTTTTTTTTTTTTTTTCGCTTTTTCAATATAAACTATGGTGTTAAGGGAAAATTTACAACAAAATTTACAGTTTCAACTCCAGCCACTATAGAATTCTTTCACTTTCCCTTACCTCATTTAATATCTCCAAATACCACTCACTTTTTCACCATCTGTTGTATTAGTCTTCTACCATCAAGTGTGCCAACAAACAAAAGCACATTTATGTTTTATATGTGATTATTTCAATCTTTCATAAATTTCCTGAGAAAGATGAAAAGAGAGAAAAAGAGTCACCCTGTGCCACTCCCACCCCTATGAAAATGGAAGCTATGATGGTGACAATGAAGACAAAAGAAATTCTTACTTGAGTTTTCCAGCATATTCTAATTCAATTGCACACCTTTCCTTCAAAAAATGTGTGTATTTTTCACATACTTCAATACCTTTACAAGTGTGGGATGATATATTTTCATATTGGTCCTGTAATTAGAAACATACGTACAAGAATTATAAAACTGAAGTAAAATAATATAGGAAATATAAGAAAAGAATTCTAAAGTATAACTTTATTGCTACTAACAGATATTCATTTCTGATATTCTATCAATATTCAAAATGCTAACTACCTGAACAAAATTAAGCAATCATGAAGTGGACTTGTAACCTTACTATATGAGCACTTTACTTAAATTTTTAAATGTATTTCTGGAACATTTATCAGTAAATTTCTGTGATATAAAATAGGCCATTATCAAAAGCAAACATTGCAAAACTTTTTCTTTTTATCAAAAGCCATTAACCTACTTATAAAAACTGCCAAATGAAATTTGTAAACTGATAAAGAAATAATAGAACATTTACTGCAAGGAGGATTGTCATAAGTAGTTTAGAAAGTAATAGCTTATATCAACTACCAGTTCTCAACAGCCATCCAATCTGTTAGAGATAAGTTATGTCATCCTCCAAACAAACCTTACAGTCTTCAATAAAGGATGTATAAGACAATGTAGTCCCTGATATACAAACAGGAAGAAAATGGTCATGATTGTATTGTATTTGACCTGCTCAATCAGGAATGAGGTGGGTTCCACAATAATATTCATTAAAAAGATGAACAATATGAAACAGGGTTTTATGATAATTGTAGCACAATGAATATGACCTACTTAGTATTCAATTCAAATCCTGAAAGATACACCCCACCCATTATTTTTTTCTTATTTATTAACTCACAAAACAGTTCTCTACCATAAATGAATGCAACAACTGTCCTGACTGTATGTAATCACAATCAAATAGTGTTGTTGTTTTGACTAAAAAAAATGGAACTAAGAATTCTTATGTATGAGAAACAAAGTTCTGCCTCATTTTAGAAAGAACTTCTTGTCAACAAACTTCCTGCTTGCACCATGTACATTTTTTCTTCTTTTTAGCATTTTATCATGTAAATTTCTCTGGATTTGTCTTCCTTCAACTTTCAAGCATAATATGTCAAGCAGGGAGTTAGAATTTGGTGATATGATTTATTATATTTTTTTTATTTATTAATGATTTACTTAGAGAAAGAAAGTGTTAATTGGAAAAAATAATTAATATTTCAATGTCAGTTGTAAGCACAAGGTATCTACATGATATCTGAATTTATCAATTCTGTGCAGGAGTAGAACCATCACAAAGTTGATATTACATCAATGTTTTCTTTCAAGATAGGGTTAGTAAATGGTAAGGATTAACAAGAAACAATATACTGATATATTTTAAATGCAGGGTTTCTGCATACTAGTAAGTTTATAAGGAGAGAATAATTATTGCAATAGAATAAATAACACTAACAATTTGTTGAGCCTTACAAAACTTCTGAACGGAGGAGATGAAGATATATTTTGGAATGCTTCTTCTAATGGTAGTTGTGCAACTTTCAAGTTATAGAAGCTAGATGGGCTTTTCTGATATAAAGTAAGTCATTATCAAAAGCAAACATTGCAATATTTTTATCCTTATAACAAAAGCCATCAAACTATTTACAAAAACTAACAAATGTGTGTAATCATAAAATTAGTAAACTGATAAGTTTGCCAATAAAATGGAGTACAAATTCAGCTCTGAAATATGAAATTGATGCCCAGAAATTAATGCCATGTAAATATATGCAAAAACCTACATATATATAGACACATGAGTGGCTGTGTGGTAAGTAGCTTGCTTACCAACCATATGGTTCCATCTTCAGTCCCACTGCATGGCACCTTGGGCAAGTGTCTTCTACTATAGCCTCAGGCTGACCAAAGCCTTATGAGTGGATTTGGTAGACAGAAACTGAAAGAAGCCCGTCGTGTATATATGTGTGTGTGTGTGTATGTTTGCCCCCCCCCCCCAACACACACACATACACACAACATCACTTGACAACCGATGCTGGTGCCTTTACATCTCCATAACTTAGTGGTTTGGCAAAAGAGACTGATACAATAAATACTAGGCTTACAAAGAATAAGTCCTGGGGCTGATTTGCTCAACTAAAGGTGGTGCTCTAGTATGGCCACAGTCAAATGACTGAAACAAGTAAAAGAATAAAAGAATATCAATTTACTTGTATTAAACCTATCCTGGCAGGGGAAATTGATGTGACAACAGTTGAAAATCAACAGCAGGTAAAAACTACATACACAATGTATGCCTATATTCAAAATATTTTATCAGCAATGTCATCCGCATTGATGCAATAGTTATATTTGTATGATATTTTATACTGGACTGACAGTATTTCATCAAATTTTCTAGTTTTTAATTGGATTAGAAGATTTATATAGAGAAAGTACCATCATCAAGAAAAGAGTGAAAATGAATATTTTAAAGAAAGACACATTTAAGCAGATGAGTTTAATATGTAAAAGACTCTAAAATTTATTTCTAAAATTCTTAAGTGCTTCTAATTCATTTTCAGAAAATATCTCTATACATTTCTCGTGATTGACAATAAAAGTATCAAATAGTTATTAGTATGAGTTAGGGAACATGCTTAAGAACAAACATTATGCAATGGCTGTCGTTAGCAGATGTTGCAGGTTAGTGCAATCCTCAGGCTCACTGGCTCCTGCCATATTGTCTATTTTCCAGCATGGAAAATGGATGTTACATGATGATGAAATATAACAGGATTATCAGTTTTGTAGTCCCAAAGACTACCCTTTCCTTTACAGTCAAACAGTGCAACTTTTGACTCTCTCACTATAGGGATGTGTTCTAATCTCTACAATGTGTTCTATTTCCAAGACAGATGTCTACATTCCAATGGAGGAGCTGTGTTTCTGAGTTAGAGACCAGCACTTTCTGTATTGGAAAAAAAAATAATAAATAAATCTAATGTTATATATTATCAAAAGGGGGCATCCTGTAGGGAGACAGTATGTCAGTACTATTTAAACTTATCATTCCTGTTCATAAAAGTTTTTATAGAAATGGGTACACTAAATACAAAACACCTCTCACTTTTCCTTCAGAAACAATCTAAAGTCAAAAAGAAATTGAATCTCATCACTCAATATTCCATAGTCATAGGAATTAAATATGATGAGTCAAAATGCATAACATTGATGGTAAGACAATGAAAATGTGTGCCTTGCCATAAAGACAAATATGAACAGCCTGAAGGTGCAACTAGCATAGTAAGTATGATGGATCCATTACCAAGGAGAAGACAAGAAATGAATACCTAAGGAGAGCAAAGAAAAATGGTCATGAGAACTCTCAGCCTATGATAAGCATATTGCATGCAGTATTTTTGCAGTACCTAGCCTAATACCTACATCTGGTCTTCTGAATTGGTCACTATAAGGACTTAAGACAGATGCATGAACTCAGAAACAGTTTGGTGTTACTGGAAATTTCAACATCAGTAGGAATGTAGAAACTATATTTTATATACAAGGAGGATGGCTGTGACCTTAAATTTACTTCAACACCATGAAGTAAAGATTGTATGCAATACAAAAGCATCATCTGCAACAAACAAAAAAGAACACCAGCTATTTAGCTCAAGTTTTGTAAACTTGAGAGAAATAGCTGCTGAAAATATTAGGATATTTATCTTAATTTGTTGTACAACACAGTACAACATGAAACTGCATTGGTCAGCCAGTCCTGAAACACATCATATCACAAGAACCAGGCTAACTTTGTTTACTTTGAAGGAAGCGAGGAATTCTCTAATGTTAAGAGAAAGCTCAATCTTTTCTTCTACCACTGACTTATGTTCTGAAATAGACTCATTACAGGACTGACTTTCTGACTTAGAAAATTTTCAAGACGATGTTAAGAGTTTACTTAAGGAGAAACATGAAATAGACTGGCACTAATCTCTACCCACAGAATATAAGAAAATCCCACTTAACAAAAATGGAAAAATATTCCAGTTCACTGAGTACTTGAAACAAAAACCACTAATAGAAAGAATAAGCCACACTAAAAGCCTAGCATGATGTACCAAAAAGTTTATAAGATTTCACCTTCAAGGTTGTCTCCAAACAATCCTGGATGACAAAAAGAAATTCCTACCAAGTATCTTCTAAACCAGTGTTTCCCAACAAGGGGTGTGGGAAAATTGGGGTGGGGCATGCATTAGCGTGGGTTGTGAAAATTTTTGCAAGTGACTTGAGTGCACACTAGTCGACCCTAAGCCTATCTTTGAACATTGAAATGGAAAAAAAAACATGGCCATGCAATATCTACACTTAAACAATAGGAACTGATGTAGTTATGACCAATCAGTGTACCAAGTGAGGTATCTGCATTTGTTAGGCGTTTGTTTCTCTGTTTCAATAACTATTGTCCAGTGTCAAGTGTTTATAAAAGCAGCAGTCAACTCCACTCATTATTGCTGAGTGATGTTTCAAATCCCTTTCTTTCTATGCTAAACAAAAATCGTCATCTTCATTGCTTCATCACCTTCTTGGATTTGTGTCAGCCCTTTTTAAAATGAGTAAACAAAACAAGAAGACCCATCAATATTCGGTGGAGTTTTTTTTTTTTTTTGTTGAAGTTTGGGTTTATTCCCAATGTGCATAATGAGCGTAAACCATTCTGCCTATTATGTCATCAGAAAATGAGCAATGAAAGCAGGCAGGCTAAAAGCACACTTGAGGATAAGACATCCCAACAATTCTAATTCAGATTTAGAGTACTTCAAATCACTGAAAGAAAATTTTGAAAACCAAACAAAACTCACTTCACTATTTGCTGCACAACATGCGTCCCACACTTGTGCCAGTTATGAAATCTCCCTGCTTATAGCAAAATATGGAAAGAATCACACTATTAGAGAGCAACTGATTAAACCAGCTATCTCAATATTTTTAAAAACTGTACAACAAAAAGATGATAGAAATGTCAGGGCCATGCCACTCAGTAGTAATGCTGTCTCCAACAGAATTGATGAAATGGGGCAAGATGTTGAAAATCAGCTTATTGAGACATTAAAATCATAAAAATTCTCATTACAAATAGATGAATCCACATTTTGGGGCAGTGAGGCGTTGTTATTAACTTATGTGAAATATACTGAGTATGAGGTTTTTCAGGAAGAGATGTTGTTTTGCGAATCACTGGAAACAACCACAATTGCAAAGGATATTCACAGCAAACTTAAACATTATTTGGATGCGAACAAAATACCAAAAGAAAACTTATGGTCATGCACCTGCTATGATGGGCAAGAAAACGAGATGCTTAAAAATGATGAAGGATGAAAATCCAAACATGTTGACTGACCATTGCGTCATACACCGAGAAATCTTGGTTGTCAAGAAACTGTCCCCTGTTCTTAACTAGAATCTACCAGTTGTGATCAAGAGTGTCAATAGCATTAAAGTAAATCCCAAAGCCGAATGTCTTTTTAAGCATGTTTGTGTAAATCAAAGTGCCAAGGATATTCAATTATTGCTTCATACAAAAGTAAGGTAGCTATCAAGTAGAAATTGCTTAATAAGGTTCCCACTACCTTTCCTCAGTCATCAGCCAGCCTTGGGTTTGCTATGAGCTTTTTCCCTATTCATTTCTTGATGTTGCTCATCCAATCTCTCTATACTTTTTATATACCTTTTTTTACTAAAAGTTTGTCTGTACATGAGTTGATAGTGAAGCATAAAAATATTGCTCCAATAATGTAGGTATTTGCCACTAACTTCATGATATTTTTTCATTGCTAACGCTTCCAGCAGAATTAAGAATAAAGATGAATAGAGAAGACAAATCTGCAAAACTGTCCAATGCACACAAATATTGGTATAAAACAATGACAATGATAGTTGTGCACTATGTTATACCTCTAAGTGCAAAAATGGAATTATGAGAAGCTCCAAATTAGAAAAGAAAAGAAAAAAGAAATTTTTATTATCATCAAAATACCAAACAAATTCCGTTCTAGAGAAAGCCTTCGGCAGTACCTTGATCTGTGATATGGTAGTCTCTGAGGAAACTAAGGATAGACAAATGGCTTGCGAAAGCAGATCAAGCCACATATAGGATTGTATTAGGATGGTAAGAGTTGGCCATGGGTACAGTGATAAATTTGGTGTACAAGTAGGTGTCCACCAGCAGTCAGTCCTCAGTCCCCTCCTATTCATCATCGTCCTTCAGGTCATAACAGAGAGATTTAAGACTGGAAGCCCATGGGAACTACAACATGCTAAGGATCTTACCCTCATAACAGAATCTGTAACAAAATTAGAAAAGAAATTCCAGGTGTGGAAACAGAACCTGGAATCAAAGGGTTTTAAGATAAACTTAGCAAAGACCAAGCAAGAATGGATAGACTCCTTCACCCTTCCAGTAAATGGCCCTGCTCAATATGTAGGAAGGGTGTAGGCATTCCATTTGGTATACCCATTGCAAACTATGGATACACAAGAAGATTATATGTGGAAGATGTATGGAAGCCATAAAGACCACAGACACATGGGAAACAGTACATCATCATCATCTTTGTTTAACGTCCATCTCCATGCCAAATCAGACTGGTGCAGCCAGTCTGGAGTCTGGTACAGACTTCCAGCTTGCTAGCCCTGGTCAAACCATCTAACTCATGCCAGCATGGACAAGAGACGTTAAATGATGATGATGGTGATGTACAGAAGTGTTAAAATAAATGAAGTAGCTGTACGATGTGTACAACACTGCAAATGCTCTGAGAAAAGCTAGGTACACAGACTCTTGCATACAAAAGAGATTTGGTAGAAATATAAGATGAATAAAGTAAACATTTTTACTTCAAGATGAAGAAACAAAACATATTGCTTTCTGTTTTGAATGTCTGGATTCACAGGTTGATATTTGAGTTTAATGAAATAGAACTGATATGAAAAGAATTTTGTAAATATGTATTGAGGAAACTTCTATTCAAAAGAATTGCCAAAACAAAAATAGATAGATACAAAAATAATAAGCAATGTAAAGAAAATGTGAATACTACATGGAAAGAACAGTCTTGGTGACAGTAAAGTTTACAGAGCAATTGTGAAGTTCATAACAGCAAGCTAAACCAACAGTTAGGTCTCAATATCACTGAGGATCTAACCTGGTAAAAGCACATCCTTAACATAGTTAGGATCGTATCTCAATGACTGACCCATCTCTTCAGGGCCATGAGATACTTAAGTCCCCACCCCACCCCATCCCAAGAAACAATTATAGCATTATACTAAGCTTAGATGAAACCAACACTGGAGTATCACTCTCATACCTGGGAAACATCCTAGACCATATTCATTAAAAAGCCACTTGAATGACTAACACTCATAGACATACTCCATTCTCTGAGGGGCTGAGTGAAACTGTTAAATTCCAAATCAGAGTTGATTTCCTCAGGTCTCCAGCAAAGGAAATCCCTTCAAAAATTCAAGCTGCCAACTAGATAATACTCAGTATGCTCCTAATCATTCCTGAAAATGTGCACACATTTGCCCTCTGCCATGCCAATAAACTGTTCACTGCACCAGTACTACATATCATTCTTTACAAGAATCCACTTATACAGGATCCAACCTTTACAGCTGTCACCACTTGGAACCACTATCACCTCTTCACAAGGGTGTTTGTACACTACAGCTTTGGAAGCCAATGCATCCACAGTTCACTACAGTCTGGGAAATTGTACAGTTATCTCCTGGACTTTATATCACAACTTATATGAGGTACTTTAATCATACCTTAATCTATCAAAACTATTTGTGTGTAGTTGAACCTTTTTCTTCACATATCAATTTTCTGCATCTTTTTCTTATTTCTTTAGCCTATTATTGTTTATATATGTGTGTATCATATCTATTTCTTTTATATGTTATTTGACCTTACTTTATATATTTACTCTTTTACTCGTTTCAGTCATTTGACTGCGGCCATGCTGGAGCACCGCCTTTAGTCGAGCAAGTCGACACCAGGACTTATTCTTTGTAAGCCTAGTACTTATTTTATCGGTCACTTTTGCCGAACTGCTAAGTTACGGGGACGTAAACACACCAACATCGGTTGTCAAGCAATGTTGGGGGGGACAAGCACACACACAAACATATACACACACATACATATATATATATATATATATATATATATATATATGAATAATAACAATAAATGGAGCAAAACGCATATAAATAAAAGTTCCATTAATTCCTACACGTTTCAAAATATATGAGAGCTCTTCTACAAAGAAGAGCTGCTGGAATTCCACATATATTCATCTTCAGGGAATCAACATATAAAAGAAAGACAAATGCGAAATGATGGGGTAACTTACGAGCTAAGATGTTACATGGCCAAGTGACCATTAGAACGTTTGTTTACATAGAGATATAAAGGGATCAATAATATTATTCCATGGGCGTTAGGAATAAGAATGCTTGTTTACATAAAGATATAAAGGGAGGGGGTTGTAAACGTGATGCTAAAGGTTTAAATTAAATGATTGAAATGTGGGGAGGAAGACAAATATGTTACAGTACAGAACAACTAAAAAATCGTGAGCTAATTGCTAAGTTAAAAATGGAGGAAGGGAGAGAACTAAGGGAGTTCTTCAAATTAAACATTTACTATATAAGGAAAACTAATTACATATTTTATATGAAGTGAAGAAAGTGAATAAAAATAAATAAAACATCATAGCCTAGTAATATATTATATATTATATTATTATACGGATATTAACATTAGTTAATGGTAAAACAAGGTACAGGATATTTATTGGAGAAGTAATAATGATAATAATGTTCACGCTTACAAGAAGATTGGAAATACTTAGTTGAAGTCACCGAAGGCACGAACAACAACCTGTGTGGCATTACTAAGAAGAATTTACTTAGCTAACTGTAGAAGGGGAAAATAAAGAACTAGTGGTGAATGAGGCAGAAATATATATATATGTGTATATATACATACACACATATACATATACACACATATATACACACCTACACATACACATATGCACACCTATACATACATTCCTGTATATATACCTACATACACACACACACACGTATATATATATATATACATACATACACATACACACACACATATGCATATATATATATATATATACATATATAGGTGTTTTGTTTAAGATTATAAAAATATTAAGATTAATAACATACTGATTTGAAGCGAAAAATGTAAACATGATAAATGAAACACCATTACCCTGTGATATATTAATATACTGATGTTAGCAGTAATCAATGGAAGAACGAGGTACAGGGTATTTTGTTGAGAAATAATAATAATAACAACAATATACATGCTTATAAGGAGAAGGTCGGATATAAGGCAAAGCAACTCAAGTAGCATTACTGGGAAGGAAATTACTTGATCAACTATAGAAGGGGAAAAAAGACAAGTTACGGTGGATGTAGAAGTAGATATTATTCAGAGGACATTTAGTGAGAAGAAGAAGAAAAAAATTAATAATAATAATGTTTAAAACCTAACCTAGTTGGAATGATGGAGTTAACGGTAATAAAAGAAGTTATGTTTCTTGAAGTGCTGACAACGGTACGCCCTCTGAGTTATTTGGTTAACTAGGCGATTCTTGGAGAACAGGATATAGAAAAGTTCCAAGTTACAAAGAGGACAAAAATCCCTACCTTTGTCGTCGTAGGGAACTGAGGTGGCCAGTATAGACCATTCCAAAGAGAATTGCTTATTGCAATCCTTCAGTTCCCAAATAAATTTACTTAGGCCGGTGGTGCTAGCTTTATTCCTATCCCTAAACGACGAATAATGATTCAAAATTCTCTTGGAGACCTGTGTCGATGAGCTACCTACGTAAAACAAGACATCAGCGTGAGATGTTACCTTGCATTGGTACACTACATTCTTGGTCCTTGCATTCGCACTTAAAAACTTAATTCTATTAGGATTTAATTCCGAGATGCTAATCTTATTATTGTTACAGATATTTTTATGATTCCTAATATTGTACATACTACCTATATTAATATCTAAATGACTAATGCCATCATTTGTGTGCGTTAAATTATTGTTACAGGTATGAACATTACTAATATTATGATCATATCTAGGATGGCCGTCTAGAGAAGAATCTAAAAACCTGAGATTATGGGAAGATATAATCTGTAACAAATTTTTAGTATTCAAAAACCCAAATCTAACCTTATGCGAGTTGATTATTGGGTAATAGTGGGAACCTTTAGGGAAGTTCCTACTCACCGCGTCTCGGAACTGCCGGACCAAATTTGATTTAACCTGCTTCCCAAACGGGAGGATGAGCCAGATATTATTATTATCAACAGATCTAGATACAGTATTAGTGTGGTTAAATAAACAAAGATTTTTGAATTTGTTAAAGTGTTTAGGGCCAGTTGGGACACCTCTCTTATGGGAGTGATAAGGATGACCCACTTTCTCAGTAAAGTAAGAATGGGAAGGAATAGAAATGGGTTTATCTACACTGGTAAAGGGGGCATTATGTTGTGTAAAAGGAGAAAGATCACTAGAAGAGTTGATGTACCTTACCCTGTCCTTATAACCTGCCCTTAATAAGGCTGAATTATAGAAGTCAGCCTCCTTATTGAAAATTTGGGAGTTAGAAGAAAGTTTGGAAAGCTTAATTGAGATATTCCTAACCAAATTACTGGTTATATGTCTTGGATGGTTACTAAAGGGGCTTATGTACTTGAAATTAGTTGATGGCTTATGGAAGGGAAAGTGAGTATTACTATGTAAGTCTAAGGTAATGTCTAGAAAGTTTGCTACAGAGACCTCATCCTCAAAAACAATGCCAAAGCCCATTCTTTTGGAGAATCTGGCTAACCTACTTTTAACTTTTTGTATGCTCTGGGCAGAGGCCTTATGGAGGTATAGCAGACAATCGTCCCTATAAAGACCTCCCTTTATGTTAGAGAACTTGTCTGCCATTTCATACAATAAATACGAACAGACCACATCAGCTATTTGAGCTGAGTCCGAACTTCCCATAGGAACATCAAAAGCCTCCGGAATATCCTTATGGATCCAAAGTTTATTGTTAAATTTAATGATAGATTTACGAGCTACTAAAATTACATTAATTTCATCCCTAGAAAGACCTGCTTGATTGTGTGTGAACCAAAGCGCTTTGTTAAGGATAATAGGGTTAATAGAGGAGTAGAAACTAGAAATGTCAAACTGTATAAATTTGGTATTATTCTTATCTTTAATTGAATTAAACCAATCTATAAATTGAGAAGAATTAGACCAAAGATTCGGTTTTAACTTATTAATTATAGTGGGTATATATTTGTCCAGAATGTTTTTACTAAGAATACCTAAGTCAGACCTAGAGGGACAAATAAGATGTAGAGATGGGTTGGACCAAAAATTTATCTTATGGTCCTTAAGAACAAACCGAGGTTGCTTAGGGACCATAAGTTCAATCCTATCTTGCAGTTTGTATTTTAACATAATTTCCTTAGCATCCAGGTTAGCTTCCCGTAGAATACACTAATACTGTATCTAGATCTGTTGATAGTAATAATATCTGGCTCATCCTCCTGTTTGGGAAGCAGGTTAAATCAAATTTGGTCCGGCAGTTCCGAGACGCGGTGAGTAGGAACTTCCCTAAAGGTTCCCACTATTACCCAATAATCAACTCGCATAAGGTTAGATTTGGGTTTTCGAATACTAAAAATTTTTTACAGATTATATCTTCCCATAATCTCAGGTTTTTAGATTCTTCTCTAGACGGCCATCCTAGGTATGATCATAATATTAGTAATGTTCATACCTGTAACAATAATAATTACTCCAATAATTTAACGCACACAAATGATGGCATTAGTCATTTAGATATTAATATAGGAAGTATGTACAATATTAGGAATCATAAAAATATCTGTAACAATAATAAGATTAGCATCTCGGAATTAAATCCTAATAGAATTAAGTTTTTAAGTGCGAATGCAAGGACCAAGAATGTAGTGTACCAATGCAAGGTAACATCTCACGCTGATGTCTTGTTTTACGTAGGTAGCTCATCGACACAGGTCTCCAAGAGAATTTTGAATCATTATTCGTCGTTTAGGGATAGGAATAAAGCTAGCACCACCGGCCTAAGTAAATTTATTTGGGAACTGAAGGATTGCAATAAGCAATTCTCTTTGGAATGGTCTATTACTGGCCACCTCAGTTCCCTACGACAACAAAGGTAAGGATTTTTGTCCTCTTTTTAACTTGGAACTTTTCTATATCCTGTTCTCCAAGAATTGCCTAGTGAACCAAATAACTCAGAGGGCGTACCATTGTCAGCACTTCAAGAAACATACCTTCTTTTATTACCGTTAACTCCATCATTCCAACTAGGTTAGGTTTTAAACATTATTATTATTAATTTTTTTCTTCTTCTTCTCACTAAATGTCCTCTGAATAATATCTACTTCTACATCCACCGTAACTTGTCTTTTTTCCCCTTCTATAGTTGATCAAGTAATTTCCTTCCCAGTAATGCTACTTGAGTTGCTTTGTACCACTAGTTGCTTTGCCTTATATCCGACCTTCTCCTTATAAGCATGTATATTGTTGTTATTATTATTATTTCTCAACAAAATACCCTGTACCTTGTTCTTCCATTGATTACTGCTAACATCAGTACATTAATATATCACAGGGTAATGGTGTTTCATTTATCATGTTTATATTCTTCGCTTCAAATCAGTATGTCATTAATCTTAATATTTTTATAATCTTAAACAAAGCACCTATATATGTATATATATATATATGCATATGTGTGTGTGTAAGTATGTATGTATATGTGTATATATATATATATATATATATATATGGGGGGGGGGGTATATATATACAGGAATGTATGTATAGGTGTGCATATGTGTATATATGTGTATGTGTAGGTGTGTATATATGTGTGTATATGTATATGTGTGTATGTATATATACACATATATATATACTTCTGCCTCATTCACCACTAGTGCTTTATTTTCCCCTTCTACAGTTAGCTAAGTAAATTTTTCTTAGTAATGCCACACAGGTTGTTGTTCGTGCCTTCGGTGACTTCAACTAAGTATTTCCAATCTTCTTGTAAGCGTGAACATTATTATCATTATTACTTCTCCAATAAATATCCTGTACCTTGTTTTACCATTAACTAACGTTAATATCCGTATAATAATATAATATATAATATATTACTAGGCTATGATGTTTTATTTATTTTTATTCACTTTCTTCACTTCATATAAAATATGTAATTAGTTTTCCTTATATAGTAAATGTTTAATTTGAAGAACTCCCTTAGTTCTCTCCCTTCCTCCATTTTTAACTTAGCAATTAGCTCACGATTTTTTAGTTGTTCTGTACTGTAACATATTTGTCTTCCTCCCCACATTTCAATCATTTAATTTAAACCTTTAGCATCACGTTTACAACCCCCTCCCTTTATATCTTTATGTAAACAAGCATTCTTATTCCGAACGCCCATGGGATAATATTATTGATCCCTTTATATCTCTATGTAAACAAACATTCTAACGGTCACTTGGCCATGTAACATCTTAGCTCGTAAGTTACCTCATTATTTCGCATTTGTCTTGCTTTTATACGTTGATTCCCTGAAGATGAATATATGTGGAATTCCAGCACCTCTTACTTCTTTGTAGAAGAGCTCTCATATATTTTGAAACATGTGTAGGAATTAAAGGAACTTTTATTTATATGCGTTTTGCTCCATTTATTGTTATTATTCATATCTTCTCAAAATGTATCACTTTAACTTGGTATCTCTACCTATAAAACGGCTGTGGTATCTTGGTTTTTTAGTGTAATTTTGCTACCTCTGGTAACTATTAACATATTTACATTGTCAAGGGTTTTTTTTAAACTGAGATAATATTAATATATACATAAACTTATATATATATATATATGTATATATATATATATATATATATATATACGACGGGCTTCTTTCAGTTTCCATCTACTAAATCCACTCAGCCCGAAGAGATTTGCCCAAGGTGCCACACAGTGAGACTGAACCCAGAAACATGTGGTTCATAAGCAAGCTACTTACCACACAGCCACTCTTATTTGTTTATATATATTTATGCAATTTATGCACCACACAGGTATATTCTACATCATGATTTCATTTTTATCATTATTTGTAATAATAATAACTTTACACACATGTGCACAAGAGCACACTACATGAATATACATGCTGCAGATTCATTTGTGTACATGTGTAACTATGAGTTCATGTTAATGTCTTATAGGCATAATATGTATGTATAATTATATGTATATTGTATGTATGTATGTAGATGTGTTAATGCATATCAATGTGCATATATATAAGTGTATCAGCATCATCATTTAACATCCGTTGTCCATGCTGTCATGGGTTGGACAGCTTGACAAGGTCTGGTAAGCTGCACCAGACTCCAATCTGATTTGGTATGGTTTTCTGTGGTTGGATACCCTTCCTAACACAAACCAATCTGAGAGTGTAGTGGGTTTTTTATGTGCCACTGGCACAGGTGCCGTTTGTGTGACACCAGTGTCTGCCACAACTGCAATTTTGCTCAGCTTGATGGGTCTTCCTCTGAAGCACGACATAATGCTAAAGGTCTCAGTCATTGCCTTGGTGAGGCCCAACACTTGAAAGGAACTCAGCCACTTTGCCTCCCTGAAGCCCAACACTCAAAAGGTGCTCTTTATGTGCCACTGGCACGGGTACAGTTACATGACACCAGCATCAATCATGACCATGATTTCATTTGGCTTGACAAGTCTTCTCAAGCACAGCATATCGCCAAAGGTCTCAGTCACTAGTCATTGTCTCTGTGAGGCTCACAGTTTGAAGATCATGCTTTACCACTTCATCCCATGTCTTCCTGGGTCTACTTCTACCACAAGTTCCCCCCACAGGTAGAGATCAGCATTTCTTTACACAGCTGTCTTTGTTCATACACATCACATGACTATACCATGTTTGCACATAGGTATCATCCAATCTACCTTTCATTCCGAGACAGAGGCCCTTTGTTGCCAGCAGAGATAGGAGCTCTCTAAAATTTGTCTAGCCTAATTTTATTTTCGCAGCTATGCTCTTGGAGCATCCACCTCCACTACTAACTTGGTCACCTAGATGATGGAAGCTATCTACTACCTCTAGCTTGCTCTCCTGACAGTTGATGGAGTCTATTTGCTGCACATTTTCAGCATTTATTGTACCTGTGTATCTGCCACATACAAAAACTAGTTTCCCTGTTAACCTTCCTCTGATATTGCTGTGCCTTTTATGTGTCCAAACCTATATTGGGTGCATCTTATGGAGTTTCTACCTATGCCTTTTCTACAGATCAAGTAGGGCCATCTACCTGAAGTGATTTGTGATTTGTCTGCCTTCCTACTTTCTAAGACTTTGATTTTTGCTAGGTTAACTCTAAAGCACTTCAATTCTAGACCTTGCTTTGATACCTGGAACTTCTATAGTTCTGGTAGTGATTCAGCAACAAGAGCAAAGTCATCAGCATCAAGGAGCTCCCAGGGGCAGTCTGTCTTAAATTCCTCTGTTATTGCCTGGAGGACTATGATGCCTTATATACATGTATAAGCATGTATTATGTAGCAATGTATGTATATATTCATGTATGTGTCTGTACATATATATGTGTGCATGTGTATACATATGTGCATGTATTCATGGACATGCATATACAAATGAGTGTATGCATGCAAAATTGTTCTTTTGTTTCACCCCCATCCCCTGCTACAACAATAAAGATACAATTAACCATCTTTTCTGGTAATGTACACGCAAGCGCACACTCACACACACACACAATCATGAATAACTGACATCCGATCCTTGTCAACATGTATGCACCAACAATGACCTACCCAGATGAGGAGAAAGAAGCATGCTCAGATGGACTAAGTGATACTGAGGAGCATTGGCAGGCATTAAAGAAAGCAGTCTACTAAGGAGACTCTAGGGCTCTTGCAGCATAAAACACCCAAATGGTTCTGGGAGCATGGAGAGGAGATCCAGAAGCTGCTTGATGAAAAGCAATGTCTACACCAGCTACATCCATAGGAGAGCTTGGAGAAGAGCAAGGTCACTTTTGCTGAAATCAAGTCCAAAGTGCTGAGAGAAGTGAGATTGCTGAAGAATAACAGGCAACACTGGCAAGCAGAAGCTTTGTAGAGCATAGTTGACAAGCATGACTTTCATGGGCTGTTTACAAGACTGAAAGCCATCTATAACCTGAAGAGCAATGCAGTGGCTCCAATAAAGTTGACAGATGGGAGCAAACTGCACACTGACCTGCAAGAGATCACAGGAAGGTGGAAGGAACATTTCTGCAGCCTGCTCAGTCAGCAAGAATCTGTTCAACCAGATGTCTGCAAATGGTTAGAGCAGCACCGAAACAAGATGACTTCTGACATGAGAACATTATGCAGGAGCTGGAGAAAACCTTGAAGGCCAGAGCAAGCCCCAAAACACTAGGTCTGGATAGGGTTTCCTCAGATATGTTGAAAAATGGTTGTCAAAAACTCTGCAATCAGCTGCTTAGGCTTGCTAATGAATGTGTACCTCAGGACTTGATTTCAGTAAAAGTGACCCTGCTTTTCTTCAAGTTCTGCAGATGTAGCTGGTGAAGACATTGCTTTTCATCAAACAGCTTCTGGATCCTCTCCGTACTCCCAGAACGATTTGGGTGTTTTATGCTGCAAGGGCCCTAGAGGATATAGATGGTTACCCAGAAAGAGAGAGAGATTTAACAAGAATGAGGGCAGAAACAGGTATACATAAGAGATACATGGTCAGCCAGCCAGAGGGAAAGCGCAAGGGAAAGTCAGAGTGAGAGACAGCAAAAATAGTAGAGAGATGGCAGCAAGGTGCCAGGGTATACTCACAGGGAACAGGGACCAGAGCATAGATGGGATTATAATGTAAGGAATAAAGAGATAAATGGTGGAAGGTGCAAGTAGTGAGTGAGGGTATGAAATACTGTGACTGGTGAGAGCCTGAGTATATAGAGGGAATTGGGAAAGCAATGATACAGTGAGCAGGGTAGTGAGGACAGGATTGGGGTAGGGGAGATAATCATAGTGTATGAAGAGGAAATATGAGGAAGACAAGAGATAGTTTGGGAGAGGAGATGTAGTTTGGTTTGTTGGGGTAGGGTGTGTGAAAATGTTTATTGCTATGTGTGGGTGGAACACAATGCTTCTGCAACTCAGGTTCGCTGATGTAGGCAGATCTTCTCTGGAACCTCATATCACCAGACATCTTAGTCCAGTCATTTCCTCCTTAAGCCCCAACATTCTGAGATCATTCCTCACAACTTCATCCCAGGTCTTCCTGGGTCTTCTACTTCCACAGGTACCATCCACTTTCAGTGACCAGCACTTCATTATACATTGTCTTCATTCATATGCGTCACATGTCCAAACCAATGTAGCCTCTCTTGCATGCTGCATTTATTTCCTCTTATGCCTAACTTTCATCTCAACATATTTGCACTTTGTCGTTCATGCATGGAGCATACTGCCTTCATTCCTCTCTAGTCTATGCATGTCTTCGGTAGTCAGAGCCTATGTCTCACTGTCATGGAGTATAGCCATTCCTACACAGGCATCTTACAATCTACCTTTCACTCTGAGAGAAAGCCTTTTCATTGCCAACAGTGGTAGTAGCTATCTGAACTTTCTCCATCCTATTCTTATTCTAGAAACAATACTAATTTGGTCGTGTGCAGACAATTGCCACTCAGAACATTGCCCATGTGTGGACATTGCCACTGGGAAATAGTGAGTAAAATTTTACTTTCACACCTGTCAATAATTATAAATGAAATGAGTGTGTGTGTGTGTGTGTATACACACACATATATATGTATACACACACATATATACATGCATATACACATACATGCTCAGACATGTATACATGTATACATACATACGCATCTATAGGCATATACACAAATATATATTCCATTTATAATTGGAGGTGGGTGTGAAAATAAAATTTTACTGAATATTTCCCAGTGGCAGTGTTCCCAGTGGTAATTCTTGCACATGGGCAATGTTCCCAGTAGTAATTATCCCACTGGAAATTATCCTAGAGCCTAATTTGGTAACCTAGGTAAAGGAAACTATCTACAGTCACAAGAGAGCCTCCTTGGGTATTTGAGAGAGTTTAATTCCCATGTGCTCTTAGTGCGTATTGTTCCTGCACATGTGCCACATACAAAAGCAACCTTATCTGTTAATCTTCCTGTGATTCCACTGCACCTCTTATGTGTCCATAGCTTACACTGGGTGCAGCAAATGGAATTACTTTTAACTCCTTTCCTACATACTGAGCAGGGCCATTTACTTCACAGAAATAAAGTCTTATCTGCTTTCTTACGAACAACAACTTTGGTCATAACTAGGTTAACTTTAAGGCCTTTTAATTGCAGGTTTTGCTTCCATAACTGGAATTTCTCCTCCCAATTCTGCTACAGGTACTACAATAAGAGCAAGGTCATTAGCATATAGGAATTCTCACGAGCATCCAGATTTTGAATTCCTCTGTTATTGTCTGGAGAATTATAATGAATAGGAGTGGACTAAGAACTCATCTCTAGTGAATCCCTACATCTGTGCTAAATTCATCACTGTATTCGTAGCCAACTTTCACCTTAAAACACATCTGTACATGGCTTGTACAGCTCTAAAAAGCCTCTCCTCTACTCCTAGCATCCTTAGAGACCACCAGGTAACAGAGCAGGGGACTGTCAATAGCTTTCTCAAGGTTGACGAAAGCTAAATACAGTGGCCAAATACTTCCTATACTGCTATCTAAGAAGATAGCATCTGTGGTACTCTTCCCAGATACAAAACAAATTACCAAATTGCATCACATCTAGTTTAATTCTATTCCTAATCTTTTATGTGCAGTGGAAACATGTGTAGGCCAGAAAGACCATAAAACTGTAAAATAAGACAAAATAAATTTTGAGGATGAACAAGTCTTCCTATTTTCATTAACATCATCAATTAACGTCCGTTGTTCATGCTGGCATGAGTTCGACAGTTTGACTGGGCTGGCACGCTGGAAGGCTGCACCAGATTCCAGTTTGATTTGGCATGGTTTTCTACAGTTGGATGTCCTTCCTAATGCCAACCACTCTGAGAGTGTAATGGGTGCTTTTACATGCCACTTGCATGACACCAGGGTGCATTTATGTGCCAATTTGCGTGATACTGGTATCTGTCATGACTGCGATATTGCTTGACTTGATGGGTCACAACATAATACAAAAGTCCTTGGTCATTGCCTCCATGAGGCCCAACACTTGAAAGGAACTCAGCTACTTTGCCTCCATGAGGCCCAGCATTCAAAATATGTTCTTTACAAGCTGCCAGCAAGGGTGTACTTGACTTGACAGTTAGAGATCAGCTCTTCTTTACACAGCTGTCCGCATTGTTATAATTATTACTAATATATACTCCGAAGTATATTACTGTTCAGTTAAGCGAACACACATCGGAGGAATGTTCAGAATGATTGACAAATAATAATAGTCATAGACATTAAATACTGATTGATGTGGTTTACCGTAACCTGGAAATATCTACCCAGATAATATATCCCTCCAAACTTTCACACACACACATATGAATATATATATATATATATATATATATATATATATATAATAATGATAATAATAAAAACATAAATAAATCTAAATTAAATTAAAAAAACACAAGCGTTTTAACCCTTTCGTTACTAAACCGGCCGAAAAATTTTTTGGTTCATAAGACTAACCCGGCCGTAGCCGGCCGAGCGTACCCATTGTTATTTAAATGTATATTTGAACCCAAATCTCGTTAGTACATTCGTGAAACACCTGATTTCACTTTGCAAACAGTTGAGTTATTGTCTCCCACATTGTTTGGCGTGATATTTGAACTGAGTGAATTTTGGAAGATTTTTTTCTACATTTTTGAGGCGTTAATTTTTTTCAACTTTGAAGATGGAGAGGAGTTCCATGCTATCAAGCAGTGATTCTGAATTTGAAAGTTTTTCAACAGAAGATATGGAGATATTGAAGAAAAGAATGGGTGGACATTGGAATTAGACACTGAGGGAAAATGGCTGTAACTTTTTAATTTTTTAATTTTGGCGATTTTCGTTTTCGATAATGTGTTCTATATGTCACGGTCATGCGATTCCCCCCCCCCCCCCCCCAAAAAAAAAAATTTGGGACCCTCCCCTTCCCTACACCCCCACCCCACACTTGATATGCTAGAAATAACAGCTAAACGCGGACAATCCAAATCTTGCATTGGTCCAGATGGACTATATGTAATCTGAACCTCCCCCCCCCTTATTTTTTTTTTTTTTTTTTACGGAATCCCACGTTTTAGGATATGGAGATTCCGATTCTGAAAAAAAATTGTTTGAAAAATTTCAATCCCCCCCCCCTCACCAAGCAGGTTATTTACATGCTAGAAATAACAGCCAAATCTGGTTAGGGTTAGGGTCAGGGTTAGGGTTAGGTTTACCTGAACCCTAACTCAAAACCTAACCCTAACCCCGACCCTAACCCTAACCCCGTTTGCCAAAGCGCATTTTTTCCTTCATATTTATTTACATATAGTCCATCTGGACCAATGCAAGATTTGGATTGTCCGCGTTTAGCTGTTATTTCTAGCATATCAAGTTTCGTGGTGGGGACTCCACATATGATCCTTTTTCTGTTTCAATATAAGCCGTTCATTTTCACATCTAAGTTGCGAGAAGGCTATTCGTACGACCTGAACATGTAGAACACAATGTCAAAAATGAAAATCGCCCCCCACCCCACCCCACCCAACCCCCGTGTGTGGGGGAGGGGAGGGGTGGTCCAAAAATTTTTTAGAGGGAATCGCATGACCGTGACATATAGAACACATTATCGAAAACGAAAATCGTCAAAATTAAAAAATAAAAAAATTACAGCCATTTTCCCTCAGTGTCTAATTCCAATGTCCACCAAAGAATGAATGAGCTACAAAAGCACATGGTGAACGATAATGAATCGGATATTTCTGTATCCGAAACTGAAAGCAGCGACGGCGACAGCGAGGATGATTTTACACCAGAAAAATATTTTTAAAATATTTTTATTAACAATTTATTATGGGTATTAGACAGTTACCCAGAATAACAAATTACTGGAGCGATCAGGAAACTTTTGGCGATGAATATATTTCCAGTATTATGAACGAGTATGATTCATGAAGCTGAACCAATATTTACATGTGAGAGACACTAGCAGTACCCCAGTACGTGGAGAACTTTCAGACAAAAATTATGCAATAGAATTGATTAAGAACCCTTTCTTTAATTATGTTCCAAATATCACATTAATATGTTGATAAATAAAAAAAGTTACAGGTGTTTAATGAGACTAGTCTAAATTCATGATTATTTTAGAATTTAATTGAAACTCATGAGGGGTGTATTTTGGTCAGAAATATAGTAACGAAAGGGTTAATATGAAAAATAGATATTTCGAAATTATCAACAGTAAAACAATAGAGATAGGCTACAGTTTAACCCATAGCTTAGCTATCATAGCCTCCTTAAATAATAAAAACTAGATATATTTTACTTAAATAAAAATGATATTAATAATAACTACCCTAACTCCCCTAAACCTAATGTAAATACTAACAACTCTAATAACTCTGTAAATTATAATAGTACACCTCCTAATAACCACTTCTCTAAAAATAGTAATCCAGTAACAAATAACTCTCCCTTGCACAATAACATTTATAACCTGTGTAATTTCAGAAATATAAATAACTGTGTACTTAAAAACACATGTAAAAGAAAAAGTGTAATCTACCAGTGTACAGTAACAACACAATATAACAAACATATTTATATAGGTGCCACCCAAAATGAAATGAAGAAACATTTATCCACACACACACTTTTTAAAACAGGAATAAATATAACTCAACTGGATTGTGTGAAAGGATCAAAATATCAGCTTTCATTTGGAATATATTTATTTCAGTACCCTGTTATAACATAAAAAATTTTTTAAATGTCATCTTTCTATAAATGAGAAATTTTTCATCCTCATGGATAAACTCATCTCACTCAACCTGAGAGAGAAATGACATATTGTTTGCACATAGGTAAACGTTTATTCTTTAAATAAAATTGAAACTGGTTAATTTTCTACTCCTTCTCTCCCACAATAGTACCCATAGTTATTCATCCTAACCATAGTTAATTTCTACCCCACACTGTTACAACCTAGCAATTAAATATCTTGAAACAGATACACCAATCTCCACCTCTAGTAGAATAACACACTGTTAGCACTTTGCCCCACACAACTAAACACTCTCTTTATATAACAACTAAATATCAACTTTTTACTTTTATATATATATACGTACTTATCTTTCTTTCTATTTTAATTTACACATAACTGTATGTGTGTGTGTATGAATCTGTATCTATATGGCTGATCCATGGATGTATGTGTGTAGATTTACAAGTACTCAAATGTGAGTGAAGAGGCGTAGCAAGATAGATATGCACATGCATGGATATACACAACACCTTCCTAGGTTCTAGCTAGTCCCATTGGACCACCCCTCTTTTGGTTATCTGGAAAAATATATAACCCACTTTATTTTACTTTTGCTATTTACTTTAGTTATTCAGTTATTTTCATTCACATAAAAATATATACTCTTTTTTACCCTTTTACTCTTTTATTTGTTTCAGTCCTTTGACTGTGGCCATCCTGGAGCCCCCCCTTTAGTCGAGCAAATTGACCCCAGTACTTATTCTTTGGAAGCCTAGTACTTATTCTATCAGTCTCATTTGCTGAACCGCTATGTTAAGGGGATGTAAACACACCAGCATCGGTTGTCAAGCGACGTTGGGGGGACAAACACAGACACACAAACATATACACACACATACATAGATACATATATATATATATATATATATATATATATATATATATATATATACACACACATATATATACGACGGGCTTCTTTCAGTTTCCATCTACCAAATCCACTCACAAGGCTTTGGTCGGCCCGAGGCTATAGTAGAAGACACTTGCCCAAGGTGCCACGCAGTGGGACTGAACCTGGAACCATGTGGTTGGTAAGCAAGCTACTTACCACACAGCCACTCCTACGCCTATATATTATGTTATATCATATTATATTGTGTAATATTGTAGATTGGATATAGCCTGCCCATCTATACATGCTACATGACTTAATATAATACATAAACAATACTGGCCAAACTCTCTTAACCACCTGAGGTATACATACTTAAGCTTAGATATTACTTGATAAATCAATAATTTCCTCCCCTTAACCACAAATATTTGTAACTGCTCCCTACTACATTATATACTTCAAATCTGCAGAGATGTAAGTGACTTTCTACCCCTTACAAATATTCTTTATGCCCATCCTTTTGTTTTTGAAATTAACTGACCAACAGTAGCCTCTAACTGTCCAGACCATTCCTACTTCTGATCTGGCATTGTTTCAGGTATGCTGCCCACATATAATACTAAGTAAAACACATAGGAAATCAGTGATAAATAATAAATTATAATTATTTTAGTTCTATAACTACCGGTATTTTAAATTCTATTTCTTACTTTTTATTTTTATTTCATGACCTAACCAAAATACTCCTATAATTATTATATATTTAACCCACACCAGCAGTAGTCTTCCCCCCATATATAGGAACGTACCACCTAAGTATTATAATTATTCCAATTCTATTACTAAATTTTAGTCAGTCAAAAAGTTCCCAGAAGGACAGCATGTAACATGAATTAATATATCATCACTTTCTCTCTTTCTTTTTCTTTTCCTTGTCTTTTTCTGCTCTGATGAAGTTCCACTATTCAAATTGGTATAATTAATTACTTACAATGATAATTATCATCATCAATGTGGTAGTTAAGCCTGAGAATAGCACCAACAGAAACAGTTGTCAGATGAGATTTTGTCTTTTTATAATCAACTAGCAGTATAGCCCGGCTTTGCCCCGGATTAAGTTGGGATTATTAAGCTAATCAAGTTCTTTATTGCAAACCAAACTAAGTAACATAACGTCAAATTTGGGCAGAATCAGTGTTGCAACTGTAGCGCATGGGTTGGGAGTTTGATCGGCAGAGGTGATCAGGTTACACATGCCAGCCCTTTGAAAACACCACCGCCCTCATTTAACCCCTCTTTGCCCATGGGTTAGGAACCCTTCCAGCAAGGAAAATAGAATGACCAAAAGGGCTCCCGATTCTCTGTGTCAGAAGTGGTTCTGTTCAGATCAAAACTAAGTCTTAAGTATCATTCATATATATATATATATATATATATATATATATATATATATATGAGAACATGGATGTTACGTAAGTAAAACGTTAATGTTCGAAATTGTAGCAGTCCATAGATAATTCTTTATTCTGTATATTTCTCGTTTTGTCCTGTTCTGGCGTTTTGCGAAATTTTTCTGGAGAACATTATTTTTCTTTGTGGTTGGGTCATTGATGACCTCTTTCTAGCATATTAGATGTCCACCTAGTGGTCATCCCTTATACACGTGTAATACAATTTTTTCTGAATTTTCAGATTTTTTATATGCTAGGCCACTTGGTTTTAAACTGAATTAATATTCAATTTATCATCCTATCTATATAAATATATAGCACAGGAGTGGCTGTGTGGTAAGTAGCTTGCTCACCAACCACATGGTTCCGGGTTCAGTCCCACTGCGTGGCACCTTGGGCAAGTGTCTTCTACTATAGCCTCGGGCCGACCAAAACCTTGTGAGTGGATTTGGTAGGCGGAAACTGAAAGAAGCCCGTCGTATATATGTATATATATATATGTATGTGTGTGTCTGTGTTTGTCCCCCTAACATCGCTTGACAACCAATGCTGGTGTGTTTACATCCCCGTAACTTAGCGGTTCGGCAAAACAGACTGATAGAATAAGTACTAGGCTTCCAAAGAATAAGTTCTGGGGTCGATTTGCTCGACTAAAGGCGGTGCTCCAGAATGGCCGCAGTCAAATGACTGAAACAAGTAAAAGAGTAAAAGAGAATATATATATATATGTATATATATATATGTATATATATATATATATATATATATATATATATATATATATATATATATATATATAAAAGATAATGAGTGAAAAAACTACAGAAGGCTTGTGTTACATGGTTAAAGTATATATTTAAATTATGTCAGAAAAATGTTATAAAATCATTTTGGTACATAAACATTGTATTTTGAGAAATAACCGGTTTCGTGTTGTCTTTTCAAATTTCTCTACTTCATTGTAACGTGTTCGCTCCATATATATATATGAGCAACACACACATACACACACGCACATATGTACACCAATTGCATACATATTTTTTGTACACATACATGTTCATATGTGCGTGTGTGTGTTGCCCGTATATCAACAAAACACACACATCTTGCCTTATATATATATATATATACGGATAAATGATTTAAAATAAATATATTTTGGAAATGGCGATTTACGGTACAATACCTAGAAACGTGAAAATCAGACCACATGGGTTTGTTTACATCAAATCAGCAGTTTCCGTAAAAAGTGTTGGGTTAGGGAAGTGGGAAAGAATGCGAAAGAGATAGAGAGACCGCGCACTTCCTCTCTATCTCTCTCCCTCCCTTACACACATCCCAGTTATCTCTCACCTTCTCTCTCTCCCTCCCTTACACACATGCCAGTTATCTCTTTCTTTCTTTCTCTCTCTCCCTGTCTCACACACACAGCAACATTACACACACACACATGCCACTCTCTCACACTAACAAAAGAACTTTACATACACACCACACTTTCTGTCTTGCATACTCACTATAAAAAGATAGCGTCTATTTCTTTTTGTCAACATATGTTTTGTGTGTAATGTTGCTCTGTGTGTGAGAGGAGAGAGAGAGAGAGAGAGAAAGAGAGAAAGAAAGAAAGATAACTGGCAAGTGTGTAAGGGAGGGAGAGAGAGATAGAGAGGGAGAGAGAGAGAGAGAGAGAGAGAGAGAAGGTAATTTTTTCTTTTTGCTTGTTGTTTGCTGCGTTTTTTTTCTTTTTGCTTGTTGTTTGCTGCTTACCATACAACTGTTAAGAAATCGTGTCCCCTCCACTTTTTCTTTACTTTTTTTTTTGTTAGATGCTGGCAAACAAAATGTATCTCTCCTTCACCCTCCCTCTCACAAACATACAATTTCACTCTCTCCTTCAGGCACAAACTTCGAAACTAAAAGTTATGATTGAAAATCGATTTTTACAGCTATACACGGGTGCCTCTGAGAGAAAAAGTTGACGAAAATTCAGATAGGGTCATGATGCATGTCCTCCTAAAATTGGAGCAACATGCGTGCTAATTTGTGGACGTGCATAAACTACATTCACGTACGTACACACACACACACACACACACACACACCTTGCCTTATATATATATATACAGATAAATAACCTATGTTCATCTATTATTAATCATCAATTTTATCTCTATTTTCTGTTTTCCTTATATATAAACATTAAATCAAATAGAGAGATTCAACTGACACTCCAATAATATATAAAATAATATACTTTGAATATAAATATACGATAACATAAAAAAATCATTAAAACATCAAAAGAGCCAACAATTTGTTTCAACTTGTATACATTATTTGATCTATAAGCAATTCAATCCACTTACATAAATCTCACCACAGCTTTGGTTTAAACACAAATGAAATTCTGTGTGAAAGGACAATTAGATTGTGAAAAAATTAATTCAAATGTCAATGTATTATGAGTGTGAGCGTTAACTTTTCAACTGCATGACAATTCCAATTAAAAAACAACAAAATTAAAATGGACAAAACAGTTAAGTACATAGAATCTACAACTATCGTAATATATTTCTATATATCTCAAATAATATTAATCCAAACTCATTTAGGTCGAAGACAATCTTTGGCTATTATAATAGCATACAACAATAATATATAAATTAAGTATCAGAGTCTTACTTAATCTAGAGACTGTAATAAAACATGTAAATAAATATAAATGATAATATACTATTATACTGGTAGTAATATATAACAACTCTTCTTTTTTATTTAAAGTTATTGATATAAATGGATACCAAAATATTACTAGTCTTTCAGAAGTAACAAGATTTGAAGTTACTTAAATAAGGATTATTCAGTAACTAACAAGTAAATGTCCCTATATTCATTTATTATGGACGGGAGAACTCAGTAAATGAAATAAAGTATGATAAACAAAACCAAGGATTGAGTACCAATCCTCGATAAATTTAATTATAATTTTATTTTTTTTAGACAAGGGACTGAATCCAAATTATATTAATTCTTTCAGAAGTAACAAAATAATATTGTGGTTATTAAATTTAGTAAAGTCAAATAAAATTATTCGTTTATTAAAATTTTTATTATTATCATCATCATCAATTAATTATGAAATTAAATTAATGAATTTATATTTTCATTATATTTTTTCATTTTATCTAGTTTCAGCTCATGAGCTGTGGCCATGCTGGGGCACTGCCATTTGGTGTTGCTACACAATTTTACTTCACGAATTCACATTTGGTGCATGAGAGAGTTTGATGCAGCTGCTCTCATCTGCACCTCCTGCCGTGAAGTTGGTTCATCTGGGACACCTGATAGGAAGAGGTCCAGCCTCATCTTGAAGACACCTACATCCACCGCATGCAGGTCTCTCAGGTCCTTCGGGAGGATATTGAAGAGCTGTGAACCTCTGAAGCCCAGGCTATTGCAGTATCTTGTCCTACATCTTGATGGCAAATTTGGAGTCCTTGGCACTATGCAATGGCGTCCAGTTCTTTTATTTGTGTAACTTTCGATGCCAAAGTTTGGGACAATTCCTTCGAGGATCTTCCAGATGTATATTATGGTATATCTTTCTCGCCTATGCTCTAAGGAATAGAGTCTTAATCTCTTGAGTCTTTCCCAATAGCTTATATGCTGCATAGAGGCTATCTTCTTTGTGTAGCTTCGTTGGATTGCCTCAAGTTCTGAGATTAATTTGACACTGGTTGGTGACCATAGCTGAGAGCAATAGTCAAAGTGACTTAGAACAAGTGTCTTCCAGAGCACCATCATGATTTCCTGATCTCTTGTTCTAAAAGTCCTAAGAATCCATCTGGTCAGTCGCCTGCATTTCATTGACAATTTAGCAACATGAACATGAAAGGATGCATTATTACTCATATAAATGCCCAGGTCTCGCACTGTCTCTGCTTCTGAGATTGCAGTCCCTCCAGGTCCAGTGTATTTAATGGGTATTGCATTTAGTTTTGCATGCTGATAGCATAAGGCTTGAAACTTTTCAGCATTAAACTGCATGTTATTCTTTTCAACCCACTTGTATATTTCATCCAGCTCACATTGCAGGTGCAAAGTGTCTTCAGGGTTCTGTATTACCTGTGAGACTTTTGTATCATCTGCATAACTTGTGACCGTAGTTCTCTGTGTGGTTGAGGGCATGTCTGAGAGGGCCATTATGAACAGTAGTGGTCCCAAAACAGTGCCTTGCGGAACACCGCTCCCTATTTGCGTGTCATTGATGTGTGTGTGTGTGTGAGAGAGAGAGAGAGAGAGAGAGAGAGAGAGAGAGAGAAAGTTGGTATGTGAAAGCACGTGGTTGGATGTATAAAAGATAAACAAGAGTGGAAAAACTATAGAAGGCTTGTGTTACATGGTTAAAGTATATATTTAAATTATGTCAGAAAAATGTTATAAAATTTTTTGGTATATAAACATTGTATTTGGAGAAATAACCGGTTTCATGTTGTCTTTTCAAATTTCTCTACTTCATCGTAACATGTGTTTTCTCCCGTGTGTAAAAAAGAGTTCTAGAAAGGAGGAGGTAATTAGGGAGATAATCGAAATGTAGGAGGTGGTAGATTTTGATTAATTTACCATGGTTTGGTTCAGAAGGAATAGTATGTTAGGTTTTGTTCTATATTTTTCTCAATATTTTTTTCCTCTCAGTGGGGTGATGAATTTCCTTATTTAAATGTGTTAGCAATGGTTAAGTTTGGGTTTGTATTTTTGAATGAAGAAGGTTTCCTTATTTAATCTAATTTGTGTTGGTGTTCTAATGGCACATTGATAGAATGGAAAGATTATAACTTGTGGTAGCATTTGTTTTGCGCATTTCTCAATATGCTCACTAAAGGGTATCATTCGGTATTCTGGGCATGCAATCTACTGTCGATGCAGAGTGCATCTGCATCTGAGCGATAATCCTGTGGACCCTATGTAGTTTTCGTGGCAGCCCGAGCATCTTATTACATAAATAAGATTTTCTGAGGCACAAGTAAAGTCAGATTTAACTTTGAATTTTTGTCCCTCTTTGAAGAGGAATTCTGAACCTTCTAGAAGGTTTGGGCATGTTGCGCAATTTGGTCGACCACATTTTTTCACTTCTTCATCTGTTATTTTGGAAAATAATTTTGCCTTTGTGAGGATCTTTTTCAGTGATTTTGGTTGTTTGTAGCTTTTAATGATTTTGTGTGTGTGTAAAATTTCCTTTAATTTGGGGTCCTTATGTAGCATTGGTATGTTTTGGGTGATGATGGTGAAGGCTTCTTTGTTTCTAGGGTTGTATGTGGATATGTACGGCAGTATTTTCGGGGAAGGTGTGTTGCTGTGTTTAACTTTTCTTAAGTTTTCTATGTCGATTTGTGATGCACGTCTGATTCCATCCTCTATGGGTAGTGCCTGTCAATTAGTGTGTTTTTGAGTTCTTGTAGTCTACAGTCTCTAGTATTTTGTTCTGACACTATTGTGCATATCCTTCTTGCAAGGTTGAAGGAGGTGTTTGTTTTGGTGTGTCTTGGGTGGCATGAATCAAATAGTAGATATTGTTTGGTGTCTGTGGTTTTGTAAAATATGTCTGTTTCTATTTTTAGGTTTCATTTTTTAATTAATATATCCAAGAATGGGAGCTCCTTTTGGTTGTACTCCATTGTGAACTGTATGTTTGGGTTGACACTGTTCAATAGACTTTTGAATTTCAAGAGTTCATCTGTGTTTTCATTCCAGAGTATGAAACAGTCGTCCAGGAACCTTTTCCAATTTTCTTTTATGTATTGGGAAAGGGTGTTTCCAAAAGTAGATAAAGATTCCTGGTATATTATTCTTTCCAAGTAACCCATTGTTAGGTTCGCAATGACTGGAGCTGCCCTAGTGCCCATAGCAATTCCGGACTTTTGTCGGTAGAAAGTATTGTCAAACATGAAGTGGTTGCTTTGTAAGATGAATTCAACCGATTTAGTAATGAATTCTTTACTGATCTTGTTTGGGATTTCTTCCGGGAATTGGTCCAACCAGAACTGAATTGCCTCTAGTCCATAATTATGAGGTATACTGGTGTATAAATTAATCACATCAAATGAAACCATGATTGTTTCTTCCTTGACTTTCTTTGGGAGGTGATTTAACATATCCAAGTCATCTCTGATATAGCTATTGATGTGTTTAAGGAAGGGTTTTAGGGGGATGTCCATAAATAGACTTAGTCTGTGTGTTTCACAGGCTGGGCCAGCTATGATGGGTCGCAGTTTTAGATCCCCCCCCCCCCGGATTTGGTGTATGTATGTACGTTTTTGGTGATTTTTTGATGGTTTCATTTATAATCTGGCTTTTGTGTATTTTCTTTTTATTACTATTTTTCGAACCCTACCAACACCATCACCCCCTACCGGTTCCTTTCTATCCTCACACTGACCACTACTGTAACTGCACTTTATCTCTTCACACTCCCTTTCTCCACCTATCCATTTCTTTACAACCCTATAACTTCCACCCCTATCTTCTTTTCTTCGTTCTCTCCTGTCCATATATCTGACCTCACAATCTCTTACACATCTTCCTCTATTCATCTATTTATAGCCTACTGCTTGAACCACTACCTTCATTTCTCCCTTAACTATTTCCTCCTCCTTCCTTCCTGTCTTAGGATTGACCTCACAATCCCACACATATCTTCCACTCACTTTGGACTGTCTTTTAAGTAAACAACGCACAGAGTAAACTGGATCCGAAACGATGTATATCTACCAATATAACTACAATTATCACTGGAAAATACTCACACGGATTCTATACATGGATATTTACCTTTGGAATGAAACTATACTCCAAGTACTTTTTCTTCTTTCTTTTCTCTTCTACACATCGCTCTCATTTCTTACTGCAAATCTCCTCATACTGTTTCAATAATCCTTAACTTCTACTATTACTGTCTCCGGCGAAGGAATACATTGAATTTCCCCTGAAACAGCTGTAAGACATTCTACATAAAATATAAATTTGTTTATACCATTGGTCTCTTTATCTCATTCTTTTTATATATACACATGCTAATACACGACCCATGTTAAATTCCCCATTCATGTTGCAAACACATCTGGGGCAAAACTAGTTGGTATACAGCACTTACTCAGTATTACCTGTAACATTCGGGTCTCGTGGACTCCATTACCCACCATAACCCATATATATATATATATATATATATATATATATATATATATATATATATATATAGTGATATACATATATATATAGATATATATAGTGATATACACATATATATATATATTCCGCTGACATACTACGACGAAGTCTCCAAGATGCAGATAAGATAGAGATTTTTATTTATTTACGGCCTCAAACATCTCATACCTTTCGCGCTTTAGTCTGCCCTCTATTATTTATCTTGTCTCTCTCCATGAAATTCAATTGAATTCAGTTTTTGTCTTAAATTCATACTTATTCATTTTCTAAGCTTCCTAAATTCATGCTACGTATATATTCTATTCACCTAGATTTCATTGCTCTTTTAAAAATTACGATTTATGCATTGTTGTCTCTCAAATATTTAGAATCTACGATTAAGAGGCCTATACCCTTGCTGACGGTACCTACCCACCCATACCCATTTTCCTTTATTCAAAAATTCTTATCGCTCCTTTAAAATTATGGCTTTTAAGTGTTGATTTCTCAGCCAAAGAATTACAGCGTGATGTGCTGCTTGACTGGTCCACCCTCTCTCTCTCTCTTTATATATATATATATATATATATATGATGATGATGATCTTTTCTCCCGCCATGCCTCTGTCTACCTCTCCATCCTCTCTAAATCAGTCCCTCTCCCTCTCTCTCTCTCGTAGTTTTTCCTTAAGGTTTTCAGGTTCTGGGTATATATAAATGAGAAATCCATTCTAAATTATCTCAATTTCTTCTCCGCTGACATACTACGACGAAGTCTCCAAGATGCAGATAAGATAGAGATTTTTATTTATTTATGGCCTCAAACATCTCATACCTTTCGCGCTTTAGTCTGCCCTCTATTATTTATCTTGTCTCTCTCCATGAAATTCAATTGAATTCAGTTTTTGTCTTAAATTCATACTTATTCATTTTCTAAGCTTCCTAAATTCATGCTACGTATATATTCTATTCACCTAGATTTCATTGCTCTTCTAAAAATTACGATTTATGCATTGTTGTCTCTCAAATATTTAAAATCTACGATTAAGAGGCCTATCTCCTTGCTGATGGTACACCCGCCCTCCCACCCCCTCCACCGGAAGTGCATTCCTCTGTCATCCTGTCATCCTCGGCTGTCTCCCGGAACCCATCTAGTGGCCTTGGCCATCCTCTCCCCAACCTTTGGGTAGCGCATTAAGTTTGAGTAATGTTTGCAGGTTGTAGGTACTGTTTTGCTTATGAATTCTTCCAATTGCAAGTTTTCTTTTCAGGTACACGACACTGCTTCCCCCTTTCCCAGGCTACAAGCCCACACCCCCAACACCCATACTGTTAGGATTGGCACTCTCAACGTCGGCACGCTGAAAGGTAGATCTGGTGAAATTGTTGAGATGCTTGAATGGAGACGCGTAGATATGTGCTGCATCCAGGAAGTAAGATGGAGAGGAGGTTCTGCGAGGTTCCTCACAGGCAAAGAACACAGGTACAAGATTTTCTGGGCAGGGAACACTAACGGGGTCGGGGGCGTAGGAATACTTCTAGCGGAGAAATGGGTGGATAAGGTAATCGAGGTCGTTAGAGTAAGTGACAGAGTACTTAAGATTAGACTAGTGCTTCATCATAGATTAGCTACTGTCATCTCAGCCTATGCACCTCAACCGGGGCTACCAGATGGTCTGAAAGACCAATTCTATGACACCCTCTTGCAAACTACCTCGTCGACAAGTGACAGGGACCTTCTCTTTGTGGCTGGAGACTTCAACGGTCATGTCGGACGTCGTGCTGGAGGCTTCCATGGCATACATGGAGGCTATGGCTTCGGTTCCCGCAACGAGGAGGGAACCAGACTGCTAGAGTTCTGTGATGCAACCGATCTTATGGTCTGCAATACCAACTTCAGGAAACCTGCCAGTCACCTAGTCACCTACCACTCCGGCAGACACTCTAGCCAAATCGACTACATCCTCGCCAGAAATAGGGAAAGAGGGCGGCTTATAAATGCCAAAACCTACCCTGGCGAAGAATGTACCCCACAACATAGATTAGTAGTTAGCGACTTTGGGATCAAGGCAAAATGGGTGCCCAGAATTAGACCGGCTTGGAGGAGAAGGGTGTGGAAGCTTAAAGACCCTGCAAATGGACAGAGACTTAGAGACAAGTTACTTGAAGCATTTAACAAAATAGAAGGGGATATAGCATCATACAACGTGGAAGACAATTGGACATTTCTGCGGGACAACCTGTTGAAAGCCACCGACCAGATTTGTGGGTGGTGTAAGGTCCCCTCCCGACTCAGAGTAACGTGGTGGTGGAACAAGGAGGTAGACAGGGCTATTAGACAAAAGAAACAGGCTTGGAAGGACTGGAAGAACGGTGGTAGCAGGGAATTGTACCAATGTGCCAGAAAGGAGGCTAGGCGACAGGTTTATTTAGCCAGAGGGGAAGCAGATAAGAAAAGATTTGCCAATGTTCTGCGCCGTGAGGACCAAAGACTCGAGGTGTTTCGTGTTGCAAGACTGTAGGAGAGAGAATAGTGATGTTGTAGGAGAGAAATGTGTTCGCATGGATGATGGTACGCTTGCACTAAATGAGGCTGCAAAGAAAGAGGTCTGGAGATGCCACTACGATAGATTGCTTAATAAAGAGAATGAATGGGAGGAAGAGAGCCTGCCGTATGTCGACCCAATAGAGGGACCAGCTATCCGAGTTGATAGTACCAGGGTAGATAAAGCAATTAAGAGTATGAAGACCGGGAAAGCCCCAGGTCCATCAGGAATCACTGCAGAGATGCTCAAAATATCTGGCAGTGTTGGCTATAGCCTAGTCACCCGTATTACGAACCAGGTGATACACGAAGGAGTCAAACCCAATGACTGGTGTAGCAGCATCATAGTCAACTGCTACAAAGGTAAAGGTTACGCTTTAGATACAAATAATTACAGAGGCATCAAGCTGTTAGATCAGGTTATGAAAGTTACAGAGAGGGTCATAGCCCAACTAATTAGGGAGCGAATCAATTTAGATGAGATGCAGTTTGGGTTCGTGCCAGGTAAAAGCACCACTGATGCCTTATTTCTAGTGAGACAGCTGCAGGAGAAATACCTAGCTAAGGATAAACCTCTGTACCTGGCTTTCGTTGACATGGAGAAAGCCTTTGACAGGGTCCCCCGATCCCTTATCTGGTGGTCAATGAGGAAACTTGGGATAGAAAAATGGTTAGTGAGAGCTGTGCGAGCCATGTACAGAGATGCTGCCAGTAAGGTGAGGGTGGGAAATGAGTACAGCAATGAATTCCGGGTAGAGGTAGGGGTCCACCAAGGTTCCGTCCTCAGCCCCCTCTTATTTATCATAGTCCTCCAGGTAATCACAGAGGAGTTCAAGACAGGTTGCCCCTGGGAGCTCCTCTATGCTGATGACCTTGCCCTAATTGCGGAGTCACTATCAGAACTAGAGGAGAAGTTTCAGGTGTGGAAGCAAGGTCTAGAATTGAAGGGCCTTAGAGTCAACCTAGCTAAAACCAAAATCCTAATAAGTAGGAAGGTAGATAAAACACAAACCCCTTCAGGTAGATGGCCCTGCTCAGTATGTAGAAAAGGAGTAGGTAGTAACTCTATAAGATGTACCCGATGCAAGCTTTGGACACATAAGAGGTGCAGCAACATCAAAGGCAGGTTAACTAGCAAGTTAGTTTTTGTTTGTGGCAGATGTTCAGGTGCAATAAAGACTGTAAACAAACAGGAAACAACTTCTATCTCATTCCAGGGTGAAAAACTAGAGGTAGTCGATAGCTTCCGCTATCTGGGCGACCAAGTTAGTAGTGGGGGTGGGTGCGCTGAAAGTGTAGCTGCTTGAATAAGAATAGCCTGGGCAAAGTTTAGAGAGCTCTTACCCCTGCTGGCGACAAAGGGACTCTCACTCATAGTAAAAGGCAGACTGTATGACGCATGCGTACGAACAGCCATGCTACATGGCAGTGAAACATGGGCTGTAACTGCTGAGGATATACGTAAGCTCGCAAGGAATGAAGCCAGTATGCTCCGTTGGATGTGTAATGTCAATGTGAATACCCGTCAGAGTGTAAGTATCTTGAGAGAAAAGCTGAACATTAGAAGCATCAGTTGTGGTGTGCAAGAGAGACGATTGTGCTGGTATGGACATGTGGTGAGAATGGATGAGGATAGCTGCGTGAAAAAGTGCCACACCCTAACAGTTGAGGGAACCCGTGGAAGAGGTAGGCCCAGGAAGACCTGGGCTGAGGTGGTGAGGCAAGACCTTCGTACATTGGGCCTCACCGAGGCGATGACTACTGACCGAGACCTTTGGAAATGTGCTGTGCGTGAGAAGACCCGGCAAGCCAAGTAAGATCGTTGCCAGTGCCCCTGGACTGGCTCTTGTGCGGGTGGCACATGAGATGCACCATTTTGAGCGTGGTCGTTGCCAGTACCGCCTGACTGGCTCCCGTAGGATTTTCGAGTGAGATCGTTGCCAGTGCCCCTGGACTGGCTTGTGCGGGTGGCACATAAAAGACACCATTTCGAGCGTGGCCGTTTTCGTGCGGGTGACACGTAAAAGCACCCACTTACACTCTCTGAGTGGTTGGCGTTAGGAAGGGCATCTAGCTGTAGAAACTCTGCCAAATTAGATTGGAGCCTGGTGTTGCCATCCGGTTTCACCAGTCCTCAGTCAAATCGTCCAACCCATGCTAGCATGGAAAGCGCACGTTAAACGATGATGATGATGATATATATATATATATGTGTATATATGTATATATATATATACATATATATATATATATACATATATATACATATATATACATATATATATATATATATATATACATATATATACATATATATACATATATATATATATATATATATATACATATATATACATATATATATATATACATATATATATATATACATATATATACATATATATACATATATATACATATATATCACTATATATATCTATATATATATGTATATCACTATATATATATATACATATATATATATATATATATATATATATATGGGTTATGGTGGGTAATGGAGTCCACGAGACCCTCTTTCTCCGTTCTTCCATTCTCCGAACTTTCCATCTTTCCGACAAAGGGCTACGCCCAAAACGTCATACACTCTCTCTTTCCTTTCCTGAGCGTCCAATAATACTATCCATATCACGTCCTCACTTTGTTGTTTTTTTGTTATTGTTTTTTTTAACTATATATATATATATATATATATATATATATATATATATATATATATATATATATTGATATACATATCTATAACTATATTATAGCTGAGTTTGTGAGTGTGTGTGTGTTGCATCTATAGAAATCCACACCTTACAAGATAGCAATTTGGGAGTGGCATCAATGGACTCCTCATGGTCGAAAATGCCCAGAATCGGCCATTTGTTTTTTTTTGGTTGCTTCCTAACACATGAATTTTTGCATTAAAAATAATTTTAATCCATAAATTCTAACAATCTTCAAGTCGCCATTATTTGCAAACATGAGTTCAGTCCTCTTCTAGCGACAGTGCAAAGAGAGAGAGCAACAGAGATAACAGATTTTGAGAGAGAAAGTGATACATACAAAGTCATAGATTCACTTGGTTTACCTTCTCACTCTTACTTCTTCCTCTCTTCCATTTAATACCTTTCTTATATCTCTCTACCTCGGTCAAACTAAAGCGTTTGAATGCGTGTGCGTGCTTATATAAGAAAACACACAACTAAATCATATATCTATAATTTTGATGTGTGTATGTGTTTATGTGTGTGTTGTTGTCACAGATTACGTATGTGTGGTTGTGTGTGTTTTTACGTTTCTATGTCATGAAAAAGCATTTGACCCGGTGACAAAAATGAAAAAAAATTAGTCTAATAGATGTAAAACAACTTGCTGGGAACGAATATGAAGAAAAAAATGCACGCTCGGAGAGGTGGGGAGAGGACTCGGAACATTCACCGGAACCAAGAAACAAAAGAAATATAGTGTAATAGATGTAAAACAACTTGCTCTGAACGAATATGAAAAAAAAATACACGCTCATGAACGATGGGGTGGGGAGAGGACTCGGAACATTCACATCGTCACACATCGACAGTCCATAGTGTTTGACCCAAGCTCAAAATCAAAAAATAATTAGTGTAATAGGTGTAAAATAACTTGCTGTGAATATATATATATGTATGTATGTATGTATAAATTAAAACAGTAAAGTAAAAAAATTTGAAATTAATTACTATCAATTTAATACCATGGAACTGGCACATTAAAAGAATCAGCAGATTCAGAAAAATTATCTGAGATCTCAAAGGATTATAGCATAAGTATACATAAAGGAGACCACAGGGTACCTATATATATATGTGTGTGTGCGTGTGTGTTTATGTGCGTGTGTGTATGTGTATATATATATATATATATATATCATCATCATCATCGTTTAACGTCTGCTTTCCATGCTAGCATGGGTTGGATGATTTGACTGAGGACCAGTGAACCAGACGGTAACGCCAGGCTCCAATCTGAATTGGCAGAGTTTCTACAGCTAGATGCCCTTCCTTACGCCAACCACTCAGAAAGTGTAGTGTGTGCTTTTACGTGCCATCAGCACGAAGGCCAGTCAGGCAGTACTGGCAATGGCCATGCTCAAAGTGGTGTATTTTACATGCCACCTGCACAGGAGCCAGTCCAGCGGCACTGGCAACATCCTTGCTGAAATGTTGTTTTTCACGTACCACCAGCACAGGTGCCAGTAAGGCGATGCTGGTAAGGATCACGCTTGAACGGTGGTGCCGTCACGATTTCGCTTTCGCTTGCCCCAACAGGTCTTCGCAAGCCGAGTTTAGTGTCCAATGAAGGAGACGTTGGCATAGGAGCCAGTCGTCGAATTTAGTTTGATTTTGATTTTACTTGCTTCAAGAGGCCTTCGCAAGCAGACTTTAGTGTCCAATGAAGAAAAGGTACACATAAGTGGGCTAGCTACATCCCTGGCAGAGGCCTTGGATTTTGGTCTCACTTGGCTTGCCGGGTCTTCTCACGCAAAGCATATTTCCAAAGGTCTCGGTCACAAGTCATTGCCTTGGTGAGGTCTAATGTTCAGAGGTCATACTTCACCACCTCATACGCACATATATATATACATATACACATATATATAATCATATATACACACACACACACACATATATATATATATATATACACATACACACACACGTTTTATCTGCAGGGCACCATTTTACAAATGCAAGTCCCGTGCTGAATGCTAAGACTGTGTACGAGGAATAACACTATGTAAGATATAGTGTTATTCCTCTTATGTAATCTTAGCATTCAGCACAAATCTTGCATTTGTAGAATGATTCCCTGAAGATAAAATTATACGTATAAACCAGCATCTCTTATGCCTTTGGAGTAGAGTGTATATAATTTTTGAAACATGTGTAGGAATTAAAGGAACTTATTGATTATATGCGTTTTGGTCCATTTATTATTATTCTTTATATCAACTCAAAATACATCACTTTAACATGGAATTTCTACCCCTTAAACAGGTATACTATCCCAGTTTCTGTGAGATTCTTGCTACCTTGGTAACTATTAACATATTTGCATTATCGAAGTTTTTCAACCAAGATAATATTAATATATACATAAATAAAAAATATATATATATATACATACATGTAAGTACACACACACACACACACACACACACACACATATATACATACATATATACACATATATATACACATATATATACATATATATATGTATATATCCATATATTCATATATATGCATATATATAGTTTTAGGGAAAATAATCAAGTTTCAAGAACTCATTGATGAAAATCCACTATCACATATAGAAAAATTAATAATTAAAAGCACAATAAATGAGTATAATATAAAACAAAGTAAATATCATAAGATAAAGATAATAAAATGACTACACGTGTTTCATAACTAATTTTCAATTGAAATTATCGAAAATAATTTCTATTCAAAAATATAGCTAATCGTCAGGTCAATAATTAAAATAAATAAATATATATATCAACCAACAATGAGTACCAAATGAATTTATATAAAATAATTATTTTATAAAGAAAGAAAAATTATTAAAAATATCAAAATATCAAAATAATAAACATTCAATAATCATCCCTTCATCCATTATATGCTAACCTGTATATTATATACAAAAACCAGCTTACATAAATTTTCATTGTTTTAAATTATCATTATTTTAAATACAATTTGAACGAAGTTTAAGTTTAAAATAATGAAGATAAAATTAGTACATATTTAACCGCTATACTATTTAAAACTAAAAACGTTTATTTAATTATCATTAAAAATCAATTGAATAATAGAAAAATACAAGAATATTTATTTCTACAAACGTAGAAATAAAAATATGAATGAAAAAATTATGAATGAAAAAATTATGAATGAGAAAATTAGGAAAGAAAAAAATTATTAAGAATAAAAGATTAAACTTAATATATATATATATATATAAAGCTTTAATTAAAAAACCTTTAACGATATTATAAACAATAAAGACTAATTATTAATCAAATATTATTAATCAAAAATAATCGAAAATATATCAACACTATTCAAATCGAAGTTCTAATATTATGTTGAAATGAAACTATAACTTCTAAATAATTTAGTGTTAAATAAGTTATCTATTAAAAATAATTTTTAAAGAACCAAATGAATAATATAAAAAACAAGAATACATATTATTTTCAAATAGTAGAAAATCTTTAGCAAAGTAAAAACAGTACTTATCCATATTTTTCCGTAATTCAAACTGAAACTAAGATGTTATCTAATAGCTATAACGTTTTAACCCTTTCGTTACTAACCCGGTTCATAAGACTAACCCGGCCGTAGCTGGCCGAGTGTACCCAATGTTATTTAAATGTATATTTGAACCCAAATCTCGTTAGTACATTCGTTAAAACACCTGATTTCTCTTTGCAAACAGTTGAGTTATTGTCTCCCACATTGTTTGGCGTGATATTTGAAATCAGTGAATTTTGGAAGATTTTTTTCCACATTTTTTGCGGTGTTAATTTTTTTCAACTTTGAAGATGGAGAGGAGTTTCATGCTATCAAGCAGTGATTCTGAATTTGAAGGTTTTTCAACAGAAGATATGGAGATATCGAAGAAAAGAATGAATGAGCTACAAAAGCACGTGGTGAACGATAATGAATCGGATATTTCTGTATCCGAAACTGAAAGCAGCGATTCTGAAAGCAGCGATTCTGAAAGCAGCGACGGCGACAGCGAGGATGATTTTACACCAGAAAAAGATTTTTAAAATATTTTTAACAATTTTTCTGAGGAAACAGGGTCTACCCATAGTCTTTCTCAGGAAGCGAAACCTTTAGACTTCTTTTTCATGCTTGTTTGAAATGATTACTGCGGAAACAAACCGTTACGCAGAATGTAAACAAACCGGAAAAAAAAAAGATAGCTTGTGGTTTCCTGCAACTGTAGATGAAATACTGGCATTTTTTGCCATAAATATTATTATGGGTATTAGACAGTTACCCAGAATAACAAATTACTGGAGCGATCAGGAAACTTTTGGCGATGAATATATTTCCAGTATTATGAACGAGTACGATTCATGAAGCTGAACCAATATTTACATGTGAGAGACACTAGCAGTACCCCAGTACGTGGAGAACTTTCAGACAAAAATTATGCAATAGAATTGATTAAGAACCCTTTCTTTAATTATGTTCCAAATAACACATTAATATGTTGATAAATAAAAAAGTTACAGGTGTTTAATGAGACTAGTCTAAATTCATGATTATTTTAGAATTTAATTGAAACTCATGAGGGGTGTATTTTGGTCAGAAATATAGTAGCGAAAGGCTTAGGCAAGACGTCACGCGAAATACGTTAAAATAGAGACTAGAATACGAAAACATGAATGAAGGAATAATACTTTAAAAAATGAATGAAAAATTTAAAATTTATATAACTAACAACATGAAAAAAAAACTATAGCTATCTTATAAAACATATTAATGAATTTTAAATTCTAATATATAATAAATTAATAATAAGACTATGAGTTGCAAATTAAAGAGGAATGATGAAAATTACAATCACAGCCCAACTAATTAGGGAGCGAGTCAGTTTAGATGAGATACAGTTTGGGTTCGTGCCAGAGAAAAGCACCACTGATGCTATATTTCTGGTAAGACAGCTACAGGAGAAATACCTAGCCAAGGATAAACCTCTGTACCTGGCTTTCGTTGACATGGAGAAAGCCTTTGACAGGGTCCCCCGATCCCTTATCTGGTGGTCAATGAGGAAACTAGGGATAGAAGAATGGTTAGTGAGAGCTGTGCGAGCCATGTACAGAGACGCTGTCAGTAAGGTGAGGGTTGGCAATGAGTACGGTGAAGAGTTCTGGGTAGAAGTAGGGGACCACCAATGTTCTGTCCTCAGCCCCCTCCTATTTATCATAGTCCTCCAGGCGATAACAGAGGAATTCAAGACGGGATGCCCCTGGAAGCTCCTCTATGCTGATGACCTTGCACTAATTGCTGAGTCACTATCAGAACTAGGGTAGGAGTTTCAGGTGTAGAAGTAGGGACTAGAATCGAAGGGCCTTAGAGTCAACCTAGCTAAAACCAAAGTCCTAATAAGTAGAAAGGTAGACAAAACACAAACCCCTTCAGGTAGATGGCCCTGCTCAATTTGTAGAAAGGGTGTAGGTAGAAACTCTGTAAGATGTACCCAGTGCAAGCTATGGACACATAAGAGGTGCAGCAATATCAAAGGCAGGTTAACTAGGAAGTTAGTTTTAGTATGCGGCAGATGTTCAGGTGCAATAAACACTGCAAATATGCAGAAAACAACTTCTGTCTCATTCCAGGGAGATGAAACTAGACATAGTTGATAGCTTCCACTATCTGGGTGACCAAGTTAGTAGTGGGGGTGGGTGCGCTGAAAGTGTAGCTGCTAGAATAAGTATAGCCTGGGCAAAGTTCAGAGAGCTCTTACCCCTGCTGGCAACAAAGGGCCTCTCACTGAGTAAAAGGCAGACTGTATGATGCATGTGTACGAACAGCCATGCTACATGGCAGTGAAACATGGCCGTGACTGCTGAGGTCAGTGTGCATACCCAACAGAGTGTAAGTATCTTGAGAGAAAAGTTGAACAAAAGAAGCATCAGATGTGGTGTGCAAGAGAGACGATTGTGCTGGTATGGACATGTGGTGAGAATGAATGAGTATAGCTGCGTGGAAAAGTGCCACACCCTAGCGTCTGAGGGAACCCGTGGAATAGGCAGGCCTAAAAAGACCTGGGATGAGGCGGTGAAGCTCGACCTCCGAACATTAGGCCTCACCGAGGTAATGACTTGTGACCATGACCTTTGGAAATATGCTGTGCCCACATACGCGTAACATCCCTTCATTGGACACTAAACTCCGCTTGCGAAGACCTGTTGGGGCAAGCGAAAGCGAAATCGTGATGGCACCTGCACCAGTGGAGCACTAAGAGCACCGTCCGAGCGTGATCGTTGCCAGAGCTGTTGTCTGGCTTCTATGCCGGTGGCACGTAAACAGCTCCAGTGTGATCGTTACCAACGTCGCCTTCCTGGCACTTGTGCCAGTGGCACGTAAAAAGACATTCGAGCGAGATCGTTGCCAGGGCCGATGAACTGGCTCCTGTGCAGGTGACACGTAAAATACACCATTTTGACCGGGGCCGTTGCCAGTACCCGCCTGACTTACCTTCGTGCCGGTGGCACGTAAAAGCACCCACTACACTCTCGGAGTGGTTGGCATTAGGAAGGGCATCCAGCTGTAGAAACTCTGCCAAATCAGATTGGAGCCTGGTGTTGCCTCCTGGTCCACCAGCCCTCAGTCAATCGTACAACCCATGCTAGCATGGAAAGCGGACGTTAAATGACGATGATGATGATGATATACCTATATATACATACATACATATATATATACCTTTATATATACACATACATATACCTTTATATATACATATATAGCTACATATATATATAGCTACATATATATATAGCTATATATACCTATATATATATACCTATATATATACCTATATATATACATACATACATACATACATACATATATATATATATATATATATATATATATATTGGTATATGTATGTTTTTTTCGTAAATTCTCCCATATGTATATATGTATATATACATATATATATATATACCTACATACATATATACATATATATATATATACCTATATATACATACATACACATATATATCTATATATATATATATACACATACATATATATACCTATATATATATATATAGAAATACATATATATACCTATTATATATATATATATATATATATATATATATATATATATATATAGGTAAAGTAAAAGTTAGGGGCAATACTTGACAATTGTAAGCACCTGTGTATGCCAGCACGTGGTTGAGGTGAAAGAATAAATTGTAAATGCAAAAAATAACAATAAAAACACAAAACACGTGTACCGCAGAATCCTTTATGTTTTTGTTGTTATTTTTTGCATTTACAATTTATATATATATATCATTATTATGATTGACCGTTGACTGAACACTATTCAATTTTTTTTCTCCGTGTTTTTCTCCTTGTCTCCGTATTCTTTCTGTTGAAGAGCGTAGCTCGAAACGTCAAAGACTTTCCGTATTCCCGAGCGTCATACTAATATATACTTTTGTTATTTACACCACCTGTCCTCGTCTGTTGTTATTTTTTGTATATTCTCCCATATATATATATATATATATATATATATATATATTTCATTCATTGGACACAAAACACCACATGCAAAGACCTGTTGAGGCAAGTGAAATCGGAATCCAAATCGAACTAAATTCGACGACTGGCACCCATGCTAACGTTGTCTCCTTCATTGGACACGAAACCTGGCTTGTGAAGACCTGTTTGGGTAAGCGAAAGTGAAATCGTGATGGCACCTATGCCCAGCGTCGGCTTCCTGGCACTTGTGCCTATGGCATGTGTAAAGACATTCGAGTGAGATCGTTGCCAGTGCCGCTGGACTGACTCCTATGCAGGACAAGAAACTCGGCTTGTGAAGACCTCTTGGGGCAAGCAAAAGCAAAATCTTGATAGCACCTGTGCCCCTCGTCGCCTTCCTGGCACTTGTGCCGGTGGTATTTGTAAAGACATTCGAGCCAGATCCTTGCCAGTGCCGATGAACTGGCTCCTGTGCAGGTGACACGTAAAATACATCATTTTGACCGGGGCCGTTGCCAGTACCCGCCTGACTGGCCTTCATGCCGGTGGCATGTAAAAGCACCCACTACACTTTCGGAGTGGTTGGCGTTAAGAAGGGCATCCAGCTGTAGAAACTCTGCCAAATCAGATTGGAGCCTGGTGTCGCCTCCTGGTCCACCAGCCCTCAGTCAATCGTAGAACCCATGCTAGCATGGAAAGCGGACGTTAAACGACGATGATGATGATGATATACCTCTATATACATATATACATACATACATATATATACACATACATATACCTTTATATATACATATATAGCTACATATATATAGCTATACATACATATATATACCTATATATATACATGTCATAATGTCTTACGTTTAAGATGATTCCCATGCTTTCCCTGATGAGAAGGTTACAATTTTAATATCAAAGATCCCTATGGATCACACAGGTTGTAATCCTTTGAAACATATGTAGGAATAAAGTATGCAATTATAACATGCGTTTTCTCCAATCCTTAAATTCTTAAATATACTCAAATACCCAAAATTTCAAGGAGTTCCTGCCTTAAAAACAGGAGCTAACAACAGTTATTTTGTGTTCTTTGCTACATTGGTTTCTATTAACCCATTTATTCTATCAGAAGAATTTTTATTCATTAAGATAGAAGAAATACACATAATTATATATATATATATATATATATATATATATATATATATATATAGGTATATTTATGTTTTTTTCGTAAATTCTCCCATATATATATAGGTATATATATGTATATATACATATATATATACCTACATACATATATACATATATATATATATACACCTATATATATACATACACATATATATCTATATATATATACCTATATATATATATATAGAAATATATATATATATATACCTATTATATATATATAGAAATATATATATATATATATACCTATTATATATATATAGAAATATATATATATATATATACCTATTATATATATATAGAAATATATATATATATATATACCTATTATATATATATAGAAATATATATATATATATATATATACCTATTATATATATATAGAAATATATATATATATACCTATTATATATATATATATATATATATATATATATATATATATATATATATATATATATTTCATTCATTGGACACAAAACTCCACATGCAAAGACCTGTTGAGGCAAGTGAAATCGGAATCCAAATCGAACTAAATTTAACGACTGGCACCCATGCCAACGTCGTCTCCTTCATTGGACACGAAACTTGGTTTGTGAAGACCTGTTGGGGTAAGCGAAAGTGAAATCGTGATGGCACCTGTGCCCAGCTTCGCCTTCCTGGCACTTGTGCCGGTGGAATGTGTAAAAACATTCGAGTGAGATCGTTGCCAGTGCCGCTGGACTGGCTCCTATGCAGGACATGAAACTCAGCTTGTGAAGACCTCTTGGGGCAAGAAAAAGCAAAATCTTGATAGCACCTGTGCCCCTCGTCGCCTTCCTGGCACTTGTGCTGGTGATATTTGTAAAGACATTCGAGCGAGATAGTTGCCAGTTCTGATGGACTGGCGCCTGTGCAGGTGGCACGTAAAATACACCATTTTGGGCGTGGCCGTTGCCAGTACCACTATCTGAGTGGTTGGCGTTAGGAAGGCCATCCAGCTGTAGAAACTCTGCCAAATCAGATCGGAGCATGGTGTAGCCATGCAGTTCACCAATCCTCAGTCTAATTGTCCAACCATGCTAGCATGGAAAACGGACATTAAATGATGATGATGAGGTATATATACATATATATATATATATATATATATATTTATTTCTGTATATACCTATATATATAGGTATATACATATATATATATATATATATATATATATATTCATTTAAAATATATTTTAAATGAATAATATATATGTAGTCTATTGACTAATTTTTTATTCTCACTGGACCACTGGTGGTAAATTAAATCTATAAAATTTCTTTTGCTGCCCTATGATTAATAATGATATATATATATATATATATATATATATATATATATATATATATATATATATATATATATATATATATAAATATATATATATATATACACATATATATATATACATAGATAGATAGATCGAAGTTAGTCTTTGTATGTGGCAGATGTTCAGGTGCAATAAACACTGTAAACAAACAGGAAACAACTTCTATCTTATTCCAGGGAGAAAAACTAGAGGTAGTCGATAGCTTCCGCTATCTGGGTGACCAAGTTAGTAGTGGGGGTGGGTGCGCTGAAAGTGTAGCTGCTAGAATAAGAATAGCCTGGGCAAAGTTTAGAGAGCTCTTACCTCTGCTGGCGACAAAGGGACTCTCACTCAGAGTAAAAGGCAGACTGTATGATGCATGTGTATGAACAGCCATGCTACATGGCAGTGAAACATGGGCTGTGACTGCTGAGGACATGCATAAGCTCGCAAGGAATGAAGCCAGTATGCTCCGCTGGATGTGTAATGTCAATGTGCATACCCGTCAGAGTGTAAGTATCTTGAGAGAAAAGCTGAACATAAGAAGCAACAGTTGTGGTGTGCAAGAGAGACGATTGCGCAGGTTTGGACATGTGGTGAGAATGAATGAGGATAGCTGCGTGAAAAAGTGCCACACCCTAACAGTTGAGGGAACCCGTGGAAGAGGTAGGCCCAGGAAGACCTGGGCTGAGGTGGTGAGGCAAGACCTTCGAACATTGGGCCTCACCGAGGCGATGGCTACTGACCGAGACCTTTGGAAATGTGCTGTGCGTGAGAAGACCCGGCAAGCCAAGTGAGATCGTTGCCAGTGCCCCTGGACTGGCTCTTGTGCGGGTGGCACATAAGATGTACCATCTTGAGCGTGACCGTTGCCAGTACCGCCTGACTGGCCTTTGTAGGGTTTTCGAGCGAGATCGTTGCCAGTGCCCCTGGACTGGCTCTTGTGCGGGTGGCACATAAAAGACACCATTTCGAGCATGGTTGTTTTCGTGCGGGTGACACGTAAAAGCACCAACTACACTCTCTGAGTGGTTGGCGTTAGGAAGGGCATCCAGCTGTAGAAACTCTGCCAAATTAGATTGGAGCCTGGTGTTGCCATCCGGTTTCACCAGTCCTCAATCAAATCGTCCAACCCATGCTAGCATGGAAAGCGGACGTTAAACGATGATGATGATATATATATAGTTATATATATGTATATAAGTATATATATATATATATATATATATATATATATATATATATATATATATAAATATAAATATATATATATATATATATATATATATATATATATATATATATATTATTTTGTTTACACAATCATACAAAAATCCCACCTTTTTTGTATTTATTTTTACTCGCATATATATATATATATATATATATATATATATATATACTTTATTTAAAAGCAGCAGAAATATAACAAAAGACTGTTACTCGGAGTTTAACATTCACTTTCATCGGACAGTTTTGTCTGATGAACGGCAACGTGAAACTCCGAGTAACAGTCTTTTGTTATATTTCTGCTGCTTTTAAATAAAGCATATTACTCTATCTCTGGTATTTGAGTATTCTTTTTTCCACCTTGTTGCACATTTTATGTGCTTACTCCGGTATATATATATATATATACATATAGATATATCTATATATATATATATACATATATATATATATATATATATATATATATATATATATATATATATATATATATACCTATATATATATACATACATATATACCTATATATATACATATCATCATCATCGTTTAACATCCACTTTCCATGCTAGCATGGGTTGGACGATTTGACTGAGGACTGGTGCAACCGGATGGCTACACCAGGCTCCAATCTAATTTGGCAGAGTTTCTACAGCTAGATGCCCTTCCTAACGCCAGCCACTCAGAGAGTGTAGTGGGTGCTTTTACGTGTCACCCGCACGAAAACGGCCATATATACATACTTATATATACATATACATATATATATATGCCTATGTATATATATATATACATATATGTGTGTATATATATGTATATATATATATATATATAAATATATGCCTATATATATTTATTTATTTATTTATGGGTTTCAGCCAAGTGGCTGTGGTCATGCTGGAGCACCACCGTGATTTTCTGTCTTTTTGCTTTGCTCTCTTGACGTTCCTTGCATGGCTCTTCTCCTGCACCTGATATAGTCCAATCAAGAGTTTTGATGGCGCATCTGGTGTATAAGAGAATTTGACATCGCTGCCCTAAGCTGTGTCTCATTTCGAGTTATTGGTTCGTCTGGTATCGTGGAGAGGAAAGCGTCAAGTTTTGTCTTGAAGACCTCCACATCCGTGTCTTGCAGGTCTCTCAAATGTTTTGGCAGGGCATTGAAGAGCTGAGGTCCTCTGAAACCGAGGCTGCTGCAGTATCTTGTTCTTATGTGAGATGCAGTGGACGGCACCTTTGGCACCATACAGTGGCGACCCGTGCGGGCATTCCTGTAGTACTTGATGCCAAAGTTCGGCACCAGTCCTTCCAGTATTTTCCATATGTATATTATTACATATCTCTCCCGCCTGCGTTCCAGGGAGTAGAGACCTAGTGCCTGCAGTAGCTCCCTGTAGTTCATCTGCTGGACTGTGGCGATCTTTTTTGTATAGTGCCTCTGAATTGCCTCGAGTTCTGCTGTCCGTTTGACACTGTGTGGTGACCACAACTGAGAGCAATAGTCTAGGCGGCTCAGGACAAATGTCTTCCATAGAGTCAACATGACTTTTTGATCCCTTGTACGGAATGTCCCCAGTATCCACCCCGCCAGCTGTCTGCACTTTGCTGTCAACTTGACAATGTGCATGTGAAATGATGCATCACTACACATGTTGATGCCCAGATATATAATGTCTTACATTTAAGCTGGTTCCCATACATTTCCCTGATGAGAAGTTTACATTTTTAACATCGCCGATTCCTATGGATCGCATATATTGTAATTCTTCGAAACATATGTCGGAAATTAAAGTATGCAATTAAAATATGCATTTTACTCCATTCTTTAAATTTATATATATATATATATATATATATACATACACACACGAAGTATGCTTGCCACTTAAATGTCTCTAACTACTAAGGGTGGATGCTACTGTAGCTTGTAGCCCCAGGAGAACACCTCCCCCAGCTGGCTATTGACTCAATTTTTCTCTCTCTCTCTCTCTCTCTCTCTCTCTCTCTCTCTCTCTCTCTCTCTCTCTATCTATATATATATATATATATATATATATATATATATATATATATATATATATATAGGCAGCTGGAGGAGGCTCTCCTGGGGCTACAAGCTACTGTAGCATCGACCCTTAGTGGTTAGCCACATTTAAGTGGCAAATATACTTTACGTTGTCGTGCAGCTACTGTTTATACCTCGTTCACAGACTTATTTTATATATATATATATATATATAAACATAATTAAGGGATCAGCAACAGTTGCTTCACCACATACCAAAGTTCAGAAATAGCAGCTAAAATGCTGAAACTCCAACAGATAGCAATACTTATAACTCACAAAGGCAAAACAAGAAGAAAAAATAACTTCGGTATGTGGTGAAGCAACTGTTGTTGATCCCTTAATTATGTTTATAAATGTATAAGAACTTTTAAATAAGTTCTTCACCAATAATGGTGTTTACATACCGAAGGGCTTGGTAAAAATTATTAATTATTAATTTATTAATAAATTAATAAATTGATAACCTTTACCCTTTTATTTGCATGTATATATATATATATATATATATATATATATATATATATATATATATATGTGTGTGTGTAAAAGGTTGAAGAGGAACACACGAGTAGATAAATATGGAAAAAAGACAAAGTAGAAAATGCTAAAATACTTTTATAAAGAACATTACAGAACCGTTCTTGATCCTTGAGATCTTTTCAACAGTAAATATGAATAATAGATTTTTGAAAAATTATTGAAAAATTAAATTTCGGTAAATTTTTTTTAAAAGTCTTTTTAAAGACATATTTGTATAGTATTCAAGTAATAGTGGCATTTTTCTTGTTTCTGCCTGTCTCTGTTTCACTTGTTAACTCTTGTGGGTTCAAAGAAGGAATGCTATGATAGTAGCAGTGTTAATTGGTTGGGTGTCCTGACATTGACCTGTTGATGGACATAGTGATTTGTATTGTTTATAATGTTTGTGTGGGTGTTGTTCTAGACAGCAGTAGTAGTCTAAAGTCTCATTTTAATTAGAATATAACTAGAATTAGAATTTTACACCTAAATGTCTTAATAATCCTCTGAGTAAAAACAGCTTGTTGTGTGCTTTGGTTGCTGGTAGAGAATCCAACTAGAATCTTAAAAAGATATTGTCTTATACAGGAGGACAGAAAAACTGATTTGGATCATGACAATGTTACAGAAAACCTGTCAGATGATTAAAAAGGGCTGGTGTATAGTTTTTGTAAACAATACTACGTTTTGCTTAAAACAGGAAATGCATTCCTCCTTCATGAATATTAACAAAGTGCATGTAAAATTATTTTTTAAAAAAAGTTATGCCATAGTAATATTTAGGTTAAATTCATGATGGATTTGTTGAAAGATCCTTTCTTGATTGTCTGAATTCTTATCTTTCACAATGTATGTTCTCTTGAGTTTGGGGTAGTTTCTATTTACAATACTAACAGTAATTCATGTTGGTTAACTGTGTTGGTTTATGTTCCTTGACATGTGGGTGGTTAAAGCTTTCTAGTTTTGTGTCATTGACTCTTCATTATAATTATTGAAATACACAAATAATGTACACTTGGCTAGATGCTCAAGATTCATGCCTGTGTTAGTACTGGTTTTTCCAACATGATGATAATCTCACGGACCTGTTCTGAAACTTTTGTGGAGACTTGATATATCTGATTGGTGTAAAGTTGAGCTTTAATATTATATGAAAGTGTTATATGTACAAGTTACTGTGAACAGCACTACAGTAACTTGTATTTGTTACTTCAGATATCTGACTGATTTTGTGTACATTTATTTTCCACTAGGCTATAATCTTGCCTTCATAGTATGCTATAGTTATTCTATTACTTTAAAAGTGTATCTATGTGTGAAGTGAACTTGATGTATGTGGTTTCTACCTTCGTTTCTTGACTGTCCAGGTTATCTTCCACAGAATTCTAAGAGTCAGGGTAAACAAAATATTATCGTCCATTCTTGTGAGAGCATGAATTATAAAAGTGATCACGGGGTGGGTTATGTGGCTGAATTGGATACATATGGAGTCATGTAAGCATTGAAGTCATGTTCAAGTAAAGAATCTCTCTTCATCACAAAATACAGACCCTTTCTGAATGCATCTACAAGGAATGACATATCTACTACGACCTTAGAATAAAACACACACACAAATATTAAAAATGATAAACTCCAAATAGATATGCAAGGAATTATAAAAAAAATTTTTAAATATAAAAAAACAACCCCAATCACTACTCACTGGACTAGTTACTATCACTCTTTCCTGCATTTTACTATTTCTCTCCTTCTCCCCATCCCTCATCTTCTCTGTCATCTTCTTCTTCCTTTCCACCACCTCCTCCCTTACTTTAGACTACTACTGCTGTCTAGAATAACACCCACACAAACATTATAAACAATACAAATCACTATGTCCATCAACAGGTCAATGTCAGGACACCCAACCAATTAACACTGCTACTATCATAGCATTCCTTCTTTGAACCCACAAGAGTTAACAAGTGAAACAGAGACAGGCAGAAACAAGAAAAATGCCACTGTTCAATAATATAGAGAGCTGGGGACTGTGACAGCCAGATAACATGTTTAACTTCACTAGAATGTTCTTCATGCCATTCAGTAACAACTTTAGGTGTGTGAATTGCTGCATTATCATCCTGAAAGATTGCGTCCACAACCATAGGATGAACTTGATGAGATGAAATGCTTAAATAGTCTTGTTTATTAATTCTCCCATGAAGTTCCTTGGGTTGGTGGATTTCCAAGATACAGCCAGCCAGGTCATCACAGATCCTCATCTACATTTAACAGTTGGAAGAAGGCAGTCTGGATCAAATGTTTCTTTTGGCTGTCTCTACATGTATACTTGGCTGGTGGTTGGAAATAAGGTAAAGGGTGACTTGTCCGAGAAAAAAACTTTCTTCCACTGCTCTAAGGACCAATTCTGTAGGTTTTTACTCTACTCTAAATGCTTTGCAACATTTGTCTTTGAAAGTAGTAGTTTTCTGATTGCAGCCCTCCCGTGAAATCCAGCTTTGTGCAGCTCCAGGTAAACAATTTTTGTGGAAAGTGGATTCTCGAGGTGGTCATTAAGCACTGCAGTAATTTTGGGAGCTGCACTTTTGTGATCCTCTCTAACAATTCGCGTCAGAGTCCGACAGTCCCTATCTGAAAGTTTTGGTGTTCTTCCAGAGTTTTGTTTTGATGAGGAGGTTTTTTTCCTCTTTCTCAAAGGTTGTCATAACTTTCGAGACAGTACTTCACAAACATTTCAGCTGTTTTCGTTATGCTAGCGCCTGCCATACAAGCACCAACAATTTGACCTCTTTGAAAGTCTGATAGATCTGTTATTTTAATGAATTTCAGTTACCTTTTCTTGATGATATCTGAAAAGAAACAGCAACTTTAGCAAAACATATTAAGCAACACTAATAATAAATCAAAAAACATATGTACCTTTATATATACATACATACATATATATATATATATATATATATATATATATATATATATATATACACATATGTATAAGCATATGTAACCCTACGTCGTTAATTGGTTTCAGTAGACATGACTTAAGTCGAATTCACTTGTGTCTAGGCTAGGCCGAATTTGCTTGTCTCCAGTAAAAAAAAAACGTAATCTATATTTATGAATGCAATATGGCGGTGTTTACCGTACATTGCAGACACTTTATTTATGAATGTGGTTTGCAATAAGACATAGTAAAATAAAAGCCTTTTTAAGCTAAAAAAAACAAATTCAGTAATTATTATTATTTTGCAATAGTAAAAAACTAAATTTTAGATTTACCAATGTGTACATACAATTTGACAGTTCACATTACAAATGTAGATGGCTATGCATCGGAAACATCAACAGCTGACTCTGGCTGTTCTTGTTGTTCAATGCACTTAAAAAGCCAGTTGAGAGTTCCTTGAACTGTTCATCTTTTCCTCAAAGATTACATTATAAAGAGTAAAAGCTGAGTGACAAGCACCGATAACCTTGGAAAAGCGTTGAGTGTTTCGATCCATATCCTCAAACATAAAAAAAAAATTTTCCCATAAATGCACATACTTGCTGCATTTTCTTAATGGTAAAGTGATGTGGCTCAGGTTTGACTTCCTCTTCTTTATTTTGCTACTTGAAAAGCTCTATCTTGGGCCAACCAGAGCCTTGTGAATAAATGTGGTAGATGGAAACTGAAAGAAAGCCATTGTGTATATATATATATATATATATATATATATATCATCATCATCATCATCATCGTTTAACGTCCGCTTTCCATGCTAGCATGGGTTGGACGATTTGACTGAGGACTGGTGAAACCGGATGGCAACACCAGGCTCCAATCTAATTTGGCAGAGTTTCTACAGCTGGATGCCCTTCCTAACGCCAACCACTCAGAGAGTGTAGTGGGTGCTTTTACGTGTCACCCGCACGAAAACGGCCATGCTCGAAATGGTGTCTTTTATGTGCCACCTGCACAAGCCAGTCCAGGGGCACTGGCAACGATCTCACTCGAAAATCCTACGGGAGCCAGTCAGGCAGTACTGGCAACGGCCACGCTCAAAATGGTGCATCTCATGTGCCACCCGCACAAGAGCCAGTCCAGGGGCACTGGCAACGATCTTACTTGGCTTGCCGGGTCTTCTCACGCACAGCACATTTCCAAAGGTCTCGGTCAGTAGTCATCGCCTCGGTGAGGCCCAATGTACGAAGGTCTTGCCTCACCACCTCAGCCCAGGTCTTCCTGGGCCTACCTCTTCCACGGGTTCCCTCAACTGTTAGGGTGTGGCACTTTTTCACGCAGCTATCCTCATCCATTCTCACCACATGTCCATACCAGCGCAATCGTCTCTCTTGCATACCACAACTGATGCTTCTTATGTTCAGCTTTTCTCTCAAGATACTTACACTGTGACGGGTATTCACATTGACATTACACATCCAACGGAGCATACTGGCTTCATTCCTTGCGAGCTTACGTATGTCCTCAGCAGTTACAGCCCATGTTTCACTGCCATGTAGCATGGCTGTTCGTATGCATGCGTCATACAGTCTGCCTTTTACTCTGAGTGAGAGTCCATTTGTCGCCAGCAGGGGTAAGAGCTCTCTAAACTTTGCCCAGGCTATTCTTATTCTAGCAGCTACACTTTCAGCACACCCACCCCCACTACTAACTTGGTCGCCCAGATAGCGGAAGCTATCGACTACCTCTAGTTTTTCACCCTGGAATGACATAGAAGTTGTTTCCTGTTTACTTACAGTCTTTATTGCACCTGAACATCTGCCACAAACAAAGACTAACTTCCTAGTTAACCTGCCTTTGATGTTGCTGCACCTCTTATGTGTCCATAGCTTGCACCGGGTACATCTTATAGAGTTACTACCAACTCCTTTTCTACATACTGAGCAGGGCCATCTACCTGAAGGGGTTTGTGTTTTATCTACCTTCCTACTTATTAGGATTTTGGTTTTAGCTAGGTTGACTCTAAGGCCCTTCAATTCTAGACCTTGCTTCCACACCTGAAACTTCTCCTCTAGTTCTGATAGTGACTCCGCAATTAGGGCAAGGTCATCAGCATAGAGGAGCTCCCAGGGGCAACCTGTCTTGAACTCCTCTGTGATTTCCTGGAGGACTATGATAAATAAGAGGGGGCTGAGGACGGAACCTTGGTGGACCCCTACCTCTACCCGGAATTCATTGCTGTACTCATTTCCAACTCTCACCTTACTGGCAGCATCTCTGTACATGGCTCGCACAGCTCTCACTAACCATCTTCTATCTCAAGTTTCCTCATTGACCACCAGATAAGGGATCGGGGGACCCTGTCAAAGGCTTTCTCCATGTCAACGAAAGCCAGGTACAGAGGTTTATCCTTAGCTAGGTATTTCTCCTGCAGCTGTCTCACTAGAAATAAGGCATCAGTAGTGCTTTTACCCGGCACGAACCCAAACTGTATCTCATCTAAATTGATTCGCTCCCTAATTAGTTGGGCTATGACCCTCTCTGTAACTTTCATAACCTGATCTAACAGCTTGATGCCTCTGTAATTATTTGTATCTAAAGCGTCACCTTTACCTTTGTAGCAGTTGACTATGATGCTGCTACACCAGTCATTTGGTATGACTCCTTCGTGTATCACCTGGTTCGTAATACAGGTGACTAGGCTATAGCCAACACTGCCAGATAATTTGAGCATCTCTGCAGTGATTCCTGATGGGCCGGGGGCTTTCCCGGTCTTCATACTCTTAATTGCTTTATCTACCCTGGTACTATCAACTCGGATAGCTGGTCCCTCTATTGGGTCGACATACGGCAGGCTCTCTTCCTCCCATTCATTCTCTTTATTAAGCAATCTATCGTAGTGGCATCTCCAGACCTCTTTTTTTGCATCCTCATTTAGTGCAAGCGTACCATCATCCATGCGAACACATTTCTCTCCTACGACATCACTATTCTCTCTCCTACACGAAATACCTCGAGTCTTTGGTCCTCACGGCGCAGAACATTGGCAAATCTTTTCTTATCTGCTTCCCCTCTGGCTAAATAAACCTGTCGCCTAGCCTCCCTTCTGGCACATATATATATATATATATATATATATATATATATGTATGCATGTCTTTGTGCCTCTTTGTCCCCAACCACCACTTGACACCCAGTGATGGTATGTTTACGTCCCCAAAACTTAGCGGTTTGGCAGAAATGGGCAATAAAATACATACTAAGCTTTAAAAAAAATAAGTCCTATGGTCGATTTGTTCAAAGTAGTACTCTAGCATGGCTGTAGTCAAATGATTAAAACAAGTAAAAGGTAAAAGATATGTAAATGCATATATATATATACCTTTACATATCTTTTTTTTTTCTCTTTTCTTTATTCTTCTCTTCCTGTTTTTGATTTGACCTTGTATTTACATTTCCTACTTTTAGATCACTTTAAATAAAACCCTTGATTCAATAGCACTGTGTACAAACTCTATACTTAGAATGACCAATTTTAAATACTATTGGATTTTACTCACAAGGTATTGGAATCTTATATGTATACCATTCTGCCTAAATAATGGATCTACAAATGCAATATCCCTACGTATCTCATATTTATTTTCATTCCTCCACTTCACTCTCTATTTCGTATCTTATCTAAATTAACTATTGCTTAACTATTTTCTCACACTGTCTCTGAGGAAGGGATATAATAAATATCCTGGAAACAGCTGTAAGACCTTCTATTTATAAATGTTCTAAAATCTTCACAGCCTTGGTTTTTTTATCTCATTCTGAAAAAAATTTTATATTATATATATATATATATATATATATATATATATATATATACATATATACTAGCAGAAATACCCGGCTTTGCCCGGGTTAAAGAGAATAATGAAATCTAAAAATGCCGTCTAGACTACGCAACCCTCAACTGTTAGTAGCTACGATACCATATTTCTACGTTAATAACTCTCCAATCCATGCTAGCATGGAACATAGACATTAAGTGGAATGCTAGAAGAAAGTTTTCAACTCATGTATATAAAGTAAATACACGTAATTCAGAAACACGTTTTGTGTATTTGATTTCGTAACCAAACAAACAGGTACAGATTATAAATAATGAAAGGCCAATTTTGGTGATTCATTTGACAGAGGTAGTAGAGAGACAATGCGGTGATAAATCTGAGGTTGGATCTTGAAAGTTTGGATGAATGCTGCCTCAGTTAAATCTCTTGTGGTTCCAAATGATGTCATCTGTAGTACAGCGTCGTATTGTCTAATTTTGTTTTGCAAATGGTAGGAATCTTGGTCAGTTGATGCTAACAGTTTCTTCAATAGCTCTGGAGGTTGGGGATTGTGGGATTGTTGGGAATGTTTTTAACTTTGGTGTTGTATGTACTGCTTGAATTTCTTAGACATATGAAATATATGTATTTTCACGGGGTTTGTAAAAGAGAGTTGTGTAGTTCTCGAGTTTTAGGGATTCACACAGACACACAGACAGACAGACACACATTCTCATCTTTATATATAGAGATATATATACACACACACACACCCAAACACACGTATATATATGTATATCAATATAAATATATGAAAGTCAATGAAGTTTCGTAAAAGAAGGTGATCATGTACATACTTTCTTGCTGTTGTGATTATAATACCTCGTTGTAAACAATGTTCCTTGTTTTCCCTTGTGGAGCATATGCAAATAGGTTTTTTTTGCTGCCCACTTGAGCAGCCAACATACAGTTGTCCATGTGAGAAGCAGGGCTCTTCCAAGAGAAGACCAGCTACAGACAGTGCTCATCTGTTATGTTCGGGTTAAAATTTCATCAACATCAAAAATATATGAATTTTCATGGGAGTTATGGCTGTTATGCATAGAATATAATTTCCAATTTGCAGACAAAATTTACAATCGATAAATGTCTTTGAAATCAATGTTACCAACTGGGGACTATGTGTGTCGCAGTGATAATAAAAAGACTCAAAGGAGGTCTGCAACAAAATAATTTTACTCAACACTTTGCAAGTGAATCAGTGGAGGCAAAGATGCGTCTCATGTACTTGACAATTTATGCACCACATTGCAGAAATCACAATGTAAGTATATCTGAAAGGGTAGTCTTACACTGTTGTACCGTTGAATTACAAATAATGCTCATCTGTTATGTTCGGGTTAAAATTTCATCAACATCAAAAATATATGAATTTTCATGGGAGTTATGGCCGTTATGCATAGAATATAATTTCCAAATTTCATAAAGATCCATTCAGTGCTTTTGACGTAGTTTTGGATAAGAAAACAAATGACTAATGTGTGTGTTTGTGTCCATGTGTATGTGTGTGATGGGTGTATATATGTATAGATATCTGTATGCATGTATATATATGTATGTATGTGTACATATTACATGTACATCTATATATATATATACATACATCTACACATATGTATACATATACATGTATGCATATAGATCTATATCTATATATATATCTATACATATACGTGTACATATACATCTATATGTATACATATACATCTCTCTCTATCTCTATCTCTCTCCCTCTCTCTCTCTCTCTCTCTCTCTCTCTCTCTCTCTTTCTCTCTCTCTGAAAGTATCTGTCATTACAGTATCGAAATGTGATTGTTTCAGTTAGTGGAATAGTTTCATTTTTAAAGTGAAAGTATTTGACATGAGTGTTTTTGTTTCACTTTTGACACAATACTTTTAAATAGTGGAGGAGATATTATGTTGCCGTGGGCTCGAACTCTGCAAGAAGTTTAAAATTTTTTTTGACTAAAACACAACTGGAACCCTAAGTAAGGCATCTGTAAAATTTGAATGAAATTGGTTGCGTAGTTCTCGAGTTTTAGGGATTCACACACACACACACACACAGACAGACACACATTCTCATTTTTATATATATAGATATATATATATATATATATATATATATACAAATTAAAAGGGTAAAGGATTATCAATTTATTAATTTATTAATAAATCAACAATTAATAATTTTTACCAAGCCCTTCGGTATGTAAGCACCATTATCGGTGGAGAACTTATTTAAAAATTCATATATATTTATATATATATATATAGGCGCAGGAGTGGCTGTGTGGTAAGTAGCTTGCTTACCAACCACATGGTTCCGGGTTCAGTCCCACTGCGTGACACCTTGGGCAAGTGTCTTCTACTATAGCCTCGGGCCGACCAAAGCCTTGTGAGTGGATTTGGTAGACGGAAACTGAAAGAAGCCTGTCGTATATATATATATATATATATATATATATATATATATATATATATATATATATATATGTGTGTGTGTGTGTGTGTGTGTGTGTGTATGTTGTGTATCTGTGTTTGTCCCCCCAACATCGCTTGACAACCGATGCTGGTGTGTTTAGGTCCCCGTAACTTAGCGGTTCGGCAAAAAGAGACTGATAGAATAAGTACTAGGCTTACAAAGAATAAGTCATGGGGTCGATTTGATTCGACTAAAGGCAGTGCTCCAGCATGGCCGCAGTCAAATGACTGAAACAAGTAAAAATATATATATATATGCATTTACATAATATATATATATGTGCATGTATATATATATATATATATATATATATATATATATATATATATATATATATATATAATACAAAGAATATATATACATGTATACACACATATATGTACATACTTACATCTACATGTGTATATACATGCATATCAGGGTACAGGACGTTAGAACAATAAACTACAGACAACGGAACGAACACATAGGAAAACGGAAAGCCACTTGGAATATCCCTTCATCAGCTGTCTATATGAGGGAGGTAAAAAGAGAGAGAGAAGTTCGCGCATTTTATATACACACACACAACTACAATGAGTTTTCCAACAGCAATATTCAATCGACATATACAGCCTCCTCAAGTACATAGGAGTAATTTTTTTAAGCCACATACTTTTGGTATCTTATGCTTGAATACCACAAATTCTCTCTATTTGCTCTCATCACAAAAAGGTAACCAATCCCAATCAACATTGTGAGATCACATTCAGATTATTTATTTCCCACATCGCCAGATTATACAACTTCGAGAAATTCTATATCTAGCCCATATCCTTTCCCTTTCCAAGCCATTAAATATTCTAGCTCTGAACAGTTACGGTTACTAACCTAGATTAACTCGAGCATAGAGTTTTGTTTCAAAATTATGGCACACCTATCAGCGATAGTACCCTTTATATTTATTGGATCACATCTAGGAAATTATTCACCTGCCAAAGACTATCGTTAGCAGTAATCTTCCATTTGCTACCGCTGAACTTACAAGCTCTCTTTTCAACTGGCATGCTCTTGATTCCATTGCATATGTCTCTAGTCTAGAAATAATACCGTTCGCTCATTCTCTTCCAACTCACATCTCATCTACAACTGTAATTGAACCTCAAACAATTCTTTCTTTCCAGCTCAAATGAATTCAAGACGACTTCCGGAAACCTTAATAAATGTATTTCAGGTAGCATTCTATCTCAACAGTATCATCCAACATAGCTGTCCTAGTGATCCCATCCAATCTAAATACAGCATGTCGCCTTATCACAACTGTTATATCAGCTGATTTACAAGGAAGCCCTTGCAGTGCTGAACATAGAAAGCAGAATAATTTTTCCAACAGATTATCAAAATGTTATAGAATTGAATTTGTTGGACAATATAACTATTTCTACTATTTCTTGACTTACAAAAAAAATATTTTCACAGACAAATTCCCAATCAATATAATTCCTGTTTGTGTAAAAATATGAGATGAAATTAAGATTCCATTATATATTATTTCCCGAAGAAACTGAAAATTCTTTCGATTAAAATTTACCATTTAGTGTTCGAATCGACATAAAGTTGACAATCGAAATAACACATTATCCACACCAGTTAGTGGAATAACACCCGATTGTCCGTGTGTGGCAACGTTTAATTAGAAAACCAGATTGAGCCGAAGTATTCACTCACTCATTCCTTGAGGTAACTGGTAAGACAAGATATTTTGGCTTAATGTTGAGTTAATAAGATACTGAAAACAAAGATGAGGTACATATACAAAGGAAGTGAATAGACCGTCACTGATTATAAAGACCTAACATTCGCTACTGTTGTTATTCGCAATAAAACGCGTCCTGTTATTTTATAAGCTGTGAAAGAATATTTAATAGCTTTATCAGAAAGATCATGCCTCAATCAATATAAAAGACAATAACGAATGTTGGGCAACAGGCGATGAATAAAAATCTACATTAACAATTCTAAATGAATGACTAGCAGCTCAAAACAGGAAATAACAATTTCTAGTTCTTAAAGGTGAAGTTCAAGAAAGTAAAAGAGAAAAAAAACTAAACAGCTCTTCGCTACCATCAATATGGCTACTGCCAAGCACTGACATTGGATAATCAGTTACAGAGAGTCTACTGTTGTAACATCATATATGTATGTAGAACGTTGACGGGATTTTAAAAGATATCAAGATCTGGAAGAGGGATGTATATTTTTTTAAAATCATTATGCCAAATTATTTCAAAATATTTTCTGCTTCGTTTGGTAAGCTTCATTTCCTAAATTACACTTATCTAACATTGTAACCGATTCGACATTAACATTGAGCACTTTGGGTTTCACTGAAAATCATTAACCTGGAAATGACAAAACACTTGTAAAGATAGAAGATGAAAGAAGTAAAAAGACTGATGAATAAATGAGGAGTCGAACAAGAAAGAAACACTAAACTAGTTGCAACGAATCAGTACTCGTATCAATAATTACAGTACTTGTGTAGTTGAAGGATCAGTGTGGTTGTATGATAAGAAACAATGGACGTTTAAGCGATATGAACGCGTTACATATTTTCAGTAATTACGAAAACGAATTCCTCAATATTTCAACAGTTACAATTTTTAAACGCCGAAGAAATTTAATATATTAAGTATTATATATTTGAATCGAGGTAGTCGCATAAGTGAAGATAGAGGAAGTAGCAGTTGTCTACAGCGTTGGATCTCCTGTTCTTTCCATCCCTGCCATAAGTGTGCAACATACTTAAATACTGTGTCAGTCTGATAACAGGGTTAGGTACGACAGAAATGTATACTGTTGACACGCAAGAAGTAAGATCGGTTGGGAATGTCAAAAACAAAGAAGAGAGTATTAGTTTCTGACACACAATAATTTAAAAACATAAACCTTTCCGACACTTTAGAAATTGTCAATTGCCCGCCAAGTGACGGCGAACGAAAATTACTTCTATGCTACATAGGACGGTCAAACAAACAAGATACAATATCGATCATAAAAGTTTTTATATATATATATAGATAGATAGATAGATAGATAAATATATACATATAAGAGGGATGACCACTAAGTGGACATAAATTCTGCTAGAAGAAGACCAAATATATATATATATATATTTGGCTAAACTGGCAATATGACCATCCCCAAGTACAACAATATATATATATATATATATATATATATATATATATATATATTTATATATATATATAAATATATATATATATTTATATATTTATATATATATAAATATATATATATATATATATTTATATATTTATATATATATAAATATATATATATATATATATTTATATATTTATATATATATAAATATATATATATATATATATTTATATATATATAAATATATATATATATATATATTTATATATATATAAATATATATATATATATATATTTATATATATATATATATATATATTTATATATATATAAATATATATATATATATATATTTATATATATATAAATATATATATATATATATATTTATATATTTATATATATATAAATATATATATATTTATATATATATAAATATATATATATATATATATATTTATATATATATATATATATATTATATATATATATAAATATATATATATATATATATTTATATATATATATATATTTATATATATATAAATATATATATATATATATATTTATATATTTATATATATATAAATATATATATATTTATATATATATAAATATATATATATATATATATTTATATATATATATATATATATTTATATATATATAAATATATATATATATATATATTTATATATATATATAAATATATATATATATATATATTTATATATATATATATATATATTTATATATATATAAATATATATATATATATATATATTTATATATATATATATATTTATATATATATAAATATATATATATATATATATTTATATATATATAAATATATATATATATATATAATTTATATATATATATATATTTATATATATATAAATATATATATATATATATATATATATATATATATATATATATATTTATATATATATAAATATATATATAATATATATATATAATTTATATATATATATATATTTATATATAATATAAATTATATATATATATATAAATATATTTAT